>NW_021144952.1:0-300000 GCF_900634775.1 Gouania willdenowi | reverse complement strand
CATTTGTATTTGTAATTTTTTTTTCCCATATATTCAGACAATTTTTTGGGGGGGAAATTTACTTTGATCTTCTGAAAAGTTTCGATTGTCAACTACCAGTCTTCTTCACAGTTGCCTGCTGATCGCATTGATGTCAATGACTTCTGCGTAGTAATTCCTGCAAGTTTATTGAGCCTTCTTTTTGAAGAAGTCAAGTCGATCAAAATAAATTTTCTAAAAAAAAATCTGAATAAATGAAACCTTAACACATGATTAAAAAAAAGACAAAATGAATTTGCTCCATACCAGAGACTAGTTCAACATGTTTAGCTATCTTATCATATAGCCATTAGTTCCAGATGTTTGGGTTGGCTTAGCACATAGCAGTGCTGATGGAGTAGGGTCAAAGGGTAAAGGGGTCAAAGGGTAAGGCACCAGGTCCACTTAATGTTTTAATTTTTTTGTCCTAAAATAAAAATAAATGAAGAAATTGGCCCTTATCATTTGGTGAGTTCTTGGACTGATGATTAGTGTATGTTCCATTCTCTCTATTTAACTTTCCTCCTGGTGATGCAGTTCATCTTTCACATCATGGCACACCGGCTTTTGTCTTCTTTGCTCAGCATCTCTTGGATCATCTTAGCGATCTCCCTCTCATGTTTCCTCTGCAGCTTTTCTTTCAATCCTTCATCTTTCTCAGATTCAATCTCCTTTTTTTGCCGTTCGAGTAACTCACGAAATATCTGAATGTTTCCTCTTTTCTTGGTGACACACTGCACTACACTTTGGATTTCCTCAAAGTGTTTTTCCTTCATCTGCTTCTCGTTTCGAATCGAAAGCAACTCCATGCAGGTAAACTTCTCGTCTTTGTCTTTGATCTGATTCTGTATCTCCTTCAACTCCTGGGTGTACTTCTCTTTGAATTCGTTGAATTCTTCTGCCTGTTTCCGAGCTTCTTCTTCGTACAAGTCCTTCATCTTCCGCATGGACATCAAGTGTTTCTCCTCCAACTCCTTCCTCTGATTTTCCTCCTCCCGTCTGAGTCGTTGTTCCTCTTCCTTGGCTTCTCTTTCTAGTTTTTCCTTCTCCAGTTTGTATTCATCCTTCAGTTTCTGGATCTCGTTGAGCTTTTCCTGCTCCCTTTGCTGGTTGTCCTTGAACCTTTCTTCTTTTTCTGTCTTACAGGCGGCTCGAGCCTGCTCCATGTCCTCTCTTATCTTCTCCAGCTCCTTCTCATTGACATCTTGTTTCATTTTTGCCTGTAGGTTTTCTATTTTTTCTTTCCATATTAGTCGTTCCTTCTCCTCTTGTGTGATCCTCTTCTCTTCCTCTTCCTTGACCCTTTGTTGTTGCTCGACCTTTATCTTCTCCAGCTGAATGATGATGTCTTCCTTCTCCTTCAACTGTTTCTGCCTCAGGTTTCTCTCCTGGTCAATTTCTGCCCTTTGTTTTTCGATCCTTTTTGCCATCTCGTGGATTTCTGCCTTGTGTTTCCTCTCCAGCTCCTGCCTCTCCATCTTCATCTCCTCCTCCTTCTCCTTCAGGATCCTTTCCATCTTTTTCTGGATGGCTGCTTCAGCCTCTTGCAGCATCTCGTTGGTGAAGCACTCTCCTCCATTCACCATCACCATGGTGTCTATCTTCTCAATCAGCTCACTGACTTGAGCACAGTTCATCTCATAGTTGTCAAAGACGTGGAATCTTTTTCCACAGTCTAACATCAGCTTATTGAAGGAGCCCTTGCTCTCCTCGATGTACTGTTGGATGGACTTGTCTTTTTTTTTCAGAGTGTCTCCTTTGGTGAATAGAACAATGGTAAACTTGTCAGCGTTCTTCCCAAATCCTTTCTTGAGAAGTTTCAGGGTGTCCTCTTCCTCCGGTGTGAATCTTCCAATAGGTAACACCAGCAGGAAGACATGCGGGCCGGGAGCCAACAAGCTGATGCACTTCACCAGCTCCTCGTGAACCTGATCATTGGAAAGACTTTTGTCAAACAGACCAGGTGTGTCCACCACGAAGACTGGACGTCCGTCTACCGTGCCCTGAACCTTCTGACAGCACTTGGTCACTGATTCAGTGGATGCGTCGGTGCTAAAGACTTCTTTTCCCAGGATGGTGTTTCCTGACGAGCTTTTCCCACTGCCTGTCTTCCCAAGCAAGACGATCCGGAGACAGTCAGGACTATTGATTTCTTCTACACCTGTGAAATTACAGGACATGAAGTAATTTACGATATCACTTATATTGTGTTATTAATGTTATTACTATTGTTGTTCTTTTTTTTGCTAAAATTCAAACAAAACATCAATCAGAAAATGTGGAATTATTCATCCATTGCACTGCTGCAATAACATGTAGTATTAAAAGCTGGCAAACAATCATTATTGAGTTAAATGTCTGATGGAATGACTAAAGGCTAACCTAATACTAGTGGTATGAGATAATTTGGTCAAGTAATGGCAAAAAGTGCTCTACCAGCAAAGGTACATGCTAAGCTTACCAAACATATGGGACTGGTTGCGACATGCTAAGCTAACCAAACATGTGGGACTGGCCACTATGTGCTAAGCTAATCAAACATGTGGGACTGTTTGCTGCATGCTAAACTTGCCAAACATGTAGTACTGGTCACTACATAATGAGTGGTTGCTACATGCTAAGCTAACCCAAACATGTAGTACTGGTTGCTATGTGCTATGCTAACCCAAACACGTGGGACTGGTTGCTACGTGCTAAGCTAACCAAACATGTGGGACTGTTTGCTACATGCTAAACTAGCCAAACATGTAGTACTGGTCACTATGTGCTAAGTGGTTGCTACGTGCAAAGCTAACCAAACATGTGGGAGTGCTTGCAACAGGCTAAATGAGCAAAAGATGTAGTACTGGTTGCAACGTGCTAAGCAGTGATGTTCTGTGAGCACTAGGGTTGGGTAGGCAGGGCGTTGTAAATCGAGACCACCAATGTCGACACCAATGGCAATTTCATATGTTTCGGCGAGCAAGTGTTAATCTAACAAAATCAACATCGTAAAACACCATTAAAGAAACAAACAACTATTTAATATAGCCTCCATACTCTCCCAACAAAATATTTGTCATGACACGGCAGCGCATCCATTGTTTGTGTTGGAAACACAGAAACACGGAGAAAACAACAGCAACAACAACTGGGAACAGCCTCAGTGAGGCGTATCCCCAAAGCCAATCTTTCCTTTTGTACCATTCACTGTGGAAAGTACAAATAATTTTTTGACCTTTCCTTTGCTGAAGGTCTGGTAGCTCAGGTGTTGGTCTCCCATCTTTTAAAAGCTGTCGTTTTCCCTCAAAAAAAGTTTCTTTATTGTCTCTAGCGCTGTCATCCTGCCTGTAGTGTTATCCCGCCCACTAGCTAGAGAACGTAGCAGTGGCCACGCTGGATCAATTCACTAATGCACTGTGAACTTAAGTATAGCATTTAGCATAGCACGGTTAAGTCCAAAGGCAGCGTAGAGAGCTGCCTTTTTACATAAATTGTTTTCATATTGGGGACTGACTGTGCATGCGCAAACACATCTAAACATGCTATGGAAACAGAGGCAGAGTAGCAATGTGCCTTTGGGAGAGGGTGTGGCCTCCTCCTGCCTTATAGTGGAGTGAGACTTGTGCACCGTCTCTGCCTTATGAGGAAATAGCGATGTTTAGTCATTTAGACTATGAAAAGCACAAAATGCTGGCACTTTCAAACTTATAGGTACTGTAGGCTATCGAAAATTGAAAAATAAATCATTTATAACTATATTATAACAAATAAGAGCTTGACTGTTTGAGAAGTGATGGAACAATGACATTGGTTCATTATTATATACTTACATATTCACTGCCTGAGTCTACAGCACATTTACAACAGTGAGTTATTGTTTGTCATCAGTTCATGTTTTTTCTTCAGGTTTCCTGTGCTGTTTGAGGTGTTAGTTCATATATTTAGAAAGTCTCAGGGCCAAATACACAACAAGTTGATTAAAAATGTATAAAGAATAAAAAGTTGTGACAAGAAATATTTATTGTGAGCAGCATTTAATGTAAATGATGAATCATGAAAATAAACTAATATGGAGGCCGATCTGCTGACAGCCCGGCCTGTTCAGCTCGTGGGCTCTCAGAAAAGAGATTGTTAACTTTCATGAAACAAGGGTAAGACTAAAAAAATCATGAGAAGTTGGTTCTGAATCACGACCTGAATGTACATGTTTGTGTGTATCTACCTAGATTCTCACCTGGGAGTTGTGACTTCTGAAGCTTTTCTTGTTGCTCTTTAATTAAGTTCTCCTGTTGTATGTTCTTCTCGATTTGGACAAAAGCAAATGTCTCTGTGGTGTAACCAGAAGGTTGTAAATATCTCAGATCAACCATCATATCCACCAGTTCAGGGATCTGGTTTCTGTCTGTCAGGTTAAACACATCAAATCTTTCTCCACATTTCTTACAGAGCTTCAGGATTTCTTTGTCAGTTTTCAGAATGTTGAAAAGATCTGGAGATATCAGCTCAGACTCCACGGAGAACACAATCAGTGTGAGGTTAAAGATTCTCGGACCAAAGATCTTCTGCAGCATCTCAATCTCTTGTTTGTCTTTATAAGTCAGAGGACCTGCAGGTAGGACCAGGATGAAGGCATGGACAGGCTCACATTTAGAGACACACTGGTATGACTTCTCCATTACACTCATCTGAGATTCTTCAGACAGAGCTGTCAGCTCAACAACATAATGTGGCCGTTTAGGGAAAGATCGGAGGAACAAGTTCTTCAACTTCATGTTGCTCCCACACAGAATCAGGTTCAGAGCTACATTCTTCTCTTCACTCAAACTAATCTCCCCTAGGCTCAGAGATGCATCCTTCTCTTTGATCACACTATCCAGCTTTTCCATAAACTTTCCGACATCTTCTCCCATCACGTGAAGAGAGCGTTTTTCACACGAGGCCAGCAGACGGTCCACACTCACGTTAGTCTGATCTTCTCCATTGGCAGTAATGACCAGAGAGCGTTGGAAGGCTTCCTTACCAAACAAACCAAGAATGAACATCAGCCGATGTCTTTTCTTCTCGGTGAAGGTGGAAGGTTGGACAATGAGCAACAGAAGGTTCGGTCCAGGAGAGCAGAGTCTCACACACTCTTTCATCTGTTGCCTAACGTTCTTTCTCTCCACGTCATAAATGTTGGAGATAGTCACCAGAGTCACACTGGTTCCTCTCCACCAGCCCAGGAAAGCACAGCTCTGATCCACGATAGGTTTAAACTCCCATTTGAAATCCCAGCTCTCATGGAGGAGTTTACACAGACTGGCTTGGGATCGCTTGTTTTCTCCAAGCAGCAAGATCCTGAGTGAACTTCCTGAAAAAAAACAAAAACAAAAAAACAAGATCACTGAGAAAGATAAACCTCCTGTTTTTCCAGATAGTGTCAGTTATCTGGATCGATGATGCCGATCACCATGATCAATAACACTTTAAAGGCTGGTAAAAAAAAAGTCTTGCACGTGTGCTGTTGTATGATCAAAAGAGAGAGTGAAACAGAATTTATGACTACAGTATGTATTGCAAAAATTCACCAGCAGGAGGTGCTGTAGAACCAGCTCAAAAAGCAGAACACAGGAGTTTATAATTTTTCAAACTGATCCAGAATCTGTATATTGAACGGAATCATCCTCAAAATTGAATCACTTGTGCTTTAATTTTGTAAATTTCCTCAAAATCTATCCATCAGTTCTTGAGATGTACTTTTCACAAACAAATCAGTAAACAAACATAATCTCCTTGACAGAGGTAATAATGTTTTATTCTTCCATGAACTACACAAACGTCTGTAGATTCTTACATTATTAGTAGGGATGTAACAATTAATCGTAAGGCAGTTAAAAATCGATTCATAGGTATCAAGGTTCACGTCGATGCAGTGAAAATTGAATCGCAGTAATTGTTTTAACCAGCAGAGGGCGCTATCCAGAAGTCATGGCGGCGGGCGAAATCTGCTAATACTTTCTTTCTGGCCGCCTTCTACTCTTAAACATATTCATAAATGATTCCTTACCCCTTTAGCAGCAAAAGAATATCTGTAATATTACGTGAATATCTGTAAAAGTCACATTTTTCTATTAGCTCTGTCTGCTAGCGTAGCATCTCTTCTTCACTGCACTTAGCTGCATCCCAACCAAACACTGTGTTACCATCGCCCTCTGCTGGTTCAAACAAATATCTGACGCAAATACAGTGCAGACTGTTTTTTTTTTTTTTAAGGTCCAATTGTTAATTCACAAAATACATTTTCAGTTGCACTTTTAAAAAGAAAAACAACTATTATGCAGTTTTGTATTGTTTACTATGGAACCAGAATTTAAATGAATAGGCTTCTTCATTTGTATTATTCCTTTATTTATTTCATTCAAGATTTATTTTTAGTTAAATTGTATTGTTTTGAATAGTTCATCAAGGGATTCTTTTGACAATGAAAAATAAAAGGAAAATAGTACAGTATTTTCTAGTTTATTTCTCCCAAATAAATAAAGGAATATTTTTCAGTCATTTAAGTACAGTCCCATTTTGTAAAATGAATCGTGAGAGAATCGTATCGTGAACCCAGTATCGTGAATCAAATCTTATCGGGAATTGAGTGAATCGTTACATCCCTAATTATTAGATAAGTAATATTGAAATTCAATGGCCGATCACGATAACAAAAACATATCTGTCATAATTTTTAGTTACAGAATTCTTACCAACATGATCGGAAATAATTTGTAGTCAGGTTTAGCAAAGATCATTCTAATATTCAAGAAAATATATTGACTATATATATAGAATTGAATCATCCTTTTTTGTCACCAGGGCCGGTGAACACACAGTTTTTCCGCTCACTTTTATCTCCAAAACCACTTGGCTGAAACAGGATGTAGTCAGTAAACACCACGGTCAGTGCACGCTTGTCTGGATACGGGCCAATGTATTTCAATCCATCTGAGAACTAAAGTTTCTTCTAAGCAGAGGATGAGATGGAGCATGGAATGAAGACAGGGAAACTTTCACTCGCTGTGTGATTTATGTTTCTGTGTCATGTTGACACCTGATGATAAACCCAAAAAATCCAAACATAAGAAACATAAATGAAGCTTTAGAGTCCATCAGCACACGTTGCAGAGATCCTCTGCACTTCATCATGACTGCACTTGGTCCAGGTTATGAAGATCATTAATTGGATAGGATTAAAGCAGTGCATACAAGAAACAATGTGGCCATCCACATTGTGGAAAACCTGTGGAGATGCACAGAGTGCAGGGGCTTCATTTATAAACGCTGCGTACGTAAAATAGAAAACGTACGCTACATATATGCAAAACTTGGGACTTATAAAAAAAACCTGGCGAGATTATGTGCGCACTTTCACGGCAGCTCTGACCTGGCCGTACACACAAGATCACGAGATGAAATTAATGACAGCTCTGTGAAATTGATAGAATTTGTGTGAAATAATCGAACACATTGAACATTTCACAACACATTATTTGAAGGATATATTTGCAAAAACGGAGGAGGGAAAAATCATACTGACGCCCCAGGGAGTGAGTGACATGTGCGCCTACAAATACAGTTTTATATAATAATAATAATAATAATAATAATAATTATAATTATAATAATAATAACATTAGTAATCAAAATCACATGATCATTGCATAAAACTGCTGATCAATTGGCTGCAACACCTGTAGCTGTTATAAAAAGGAACTCACTCACAATGCGTAAAGACGCACAACGGCTTATTTGGCACTGCTGGAGGACGACGTGCATGGGAGACTCTGGAGGGGGGGGATCTTCAGAGACCAGGGAGACCTACAGGCAGAATCGCCCTGTGAGGACGAGGTGCTGCAGAGAGAGGAAGAGGCTGCAGTGGGAGGAAGACGAGCTGCTGTGGAGTTTATTCCCATGTTTTTGGCGCATATAGTGCATCTGTGTGTGTCCCCCACCTCCGTTACACAGAGGGGATCCCCAATCCCCACTAATCCTCCAGTTTTTTGTGAGGCTGAGCTCCGGTGCTCTTTCCTCCACCTGTTGAACAGATGCTCTTCCTATGGAGAGTGATCCACATTTTCTCCTCCACTTTTATGTGTGATTGTTTATTTTTCAACTCAGTCACAGTCTGATGAGGCAACGTAACGCGATCAGCCTTTCTATCATTCATAATGTTCACTGTGTCACCAAACTACGCTCTCCTGCGTGTGTACAAATCAACAATTAATACCTCCACCTCACATTGAGTGTAATTTATTTTATTTGCTCGTTTTCCCCCTCGTTCCACCGTGAAATTTGTATTAGTGAAAATTAATTTAGGGCGTTCACCGAATCTTTTATGGGCACCATATGGGCGGAGCAAGGTGTTTCCTCACGTGCCCTAACTTTTGAGTTGATTGGGATTTACAAACAAAAACAGGCGTGGGAGGTACGTGCACCTTCATTCAGAAATCGTAAAAAAAAATTTAGAACGCACTTCCTGCTTTTTATTTTACACCAGCTGAAGTGTGTTTACCTAGGCACACTTTTATAAATGACAGCGAAAGACTGTGAGGAACAGACTCACTGTGTTAAAGCAGAGAAGCTGCTCTTCATCAACAACTTTAATGAACTTTGTGTCTCTATGAGAGAAATTATGTAATTTAATTTCCAGCCCAAACACTTATAGGCCTGTATTCATAACTCAATAATTAACTGATAATTTAAAATAGTACGTCTTCTCAACAGACACACACAGTTGGTGCTCCATGGTTGATGTTTATTCCCTCATTTTATCTTCCACAATTTCTGACCAATGGTGCAGAGCATCTCCTCGTCTGGCATTTGTTTACAAATTTGTTTGCTACAGGCTGTTGCCGTATGATAATATTATTATGAATATTCAAGTTTAGATTTGCCAGAAGTGCCATCTAGAAAATAATGAAAGTGTTGTAGATAACTTATGAGTTTTTAATACCCAGGGGAGCAGGAAGTGAGGGGGCTGGGGATGCTGCAGCACCTCCTAGTGGCGAGAGGGAGATTTAAAAAATTTTTAGCCTATTAAAAACATTTTTGCACAATTTATAAATTCCTTATGCATATTTTGAGAATTTATTTTGACACAAGTAGGCTATTACGTGTATTTTGAACTTTAATTTAATTATTTGTGGCCTAATAAACACAGGTTCACATTCACAGAAGTTACTTGTCAACGTCAGGCAGGCTAGTGGTCGCTGAGTAAAGATGTTTGGTCGCTCTATGCAGCATCATACCTGCTGTCAAGTATCCCGTTTGGCCGGGAAACTCCCGTAATTTACCCCTCTTTCCCGCCATCGTCCTGTATTAGTATTTTCCTGTAAATATCCTGTATTTTAATGTCGTAATCATGAAAAGAAAAATAAATAAAAAGATTCCTCGGCCTCTCTAAACTGAACACTGTCACTAGCCACACGAGAACTGCCACCTGAAATGGCCTGGGTGTCAGTTCTCATGAGATTATATGTATATAATGTATATTTTATACTTTACTTTGTATCAAATTACTCGTTTTGGGAGACACTGCTTTTACTTCTCAGAACAGCATAAAAAACCCCGTTAGATGGAATCCTGAGTGTGTTCTAACCCAGACCTTCGCCATAACAAGCCACACTACAGAACTCACTCACACATGCAAAATAAGGGAAAGGCATTGTTTATTTGATCTATGATATACAATCCTGTAGTTAACCTGTTCTCTTTCTAATTGATATGAAAAACTAATTTATGAAAAATATGGTTGAATTGTTTTCTGCTTATACTAGCATTAATTTGAACAGTAAAATGCTTTCATCTACTATCAATTGTGTAATTTTGATAGAATATTGATAAATGATTTTTCTTAATTTGTAGGTAACAATAATTTTTAATAGGTATTTTATTGTGATATATAATCTCTGAATTGTGAACTAATATACATCTTTTTTAATAGTGCTCCTAAGCAAAGGTGTTTGAATGAGTTTGTCATGAGGAGAGGTTCATGCACTCCCCAAATGGCTAAAGTACTAACAGAGAGCATCCTGAATATAATAGTATATGAGACCAATATCCATGGTTGAGGATGACGGCTTAAGCAGATGATACAGACCTTCCATCCAGAATACACCTTACCATGTAGAACTCTTTAGTTGGTTTAAAGTTCTTACCACCAGAACCCATAAGGCAGGTTAGCAACATCTTTTGTTACAAGTGTTATTATGAGTAGTTGTTCAAGACCACATACAGTTGTTTTTTATTGTGATCACAATTTTTCATGTTGAAAAGACAACTATTATAAATGCATTATTTTGTCCTGTCATTGTTTTATTTCCATTCTGTAAAACATGCTGTCAGAGAACAACAGGGGCACTTTCACCTTTCACACGTGTGAAGATTTAAACATGTGGGTTAAAATAGCGGTTCCAAAACATGTGCTTCAAAACAAAAAAAAACAATTGATAGAATTGTCGGCTACAAAAATAATCATAGTTACAGCTTTAGTCCATGTCGCCCAACCCTAATAGGAATGTTCACAGCATTTTAATGTCAACAAAGGAAGGCCTACAAGATTATATTCACCTAATTGTATTAGTAAGTGGTTGACAAGTGGCTATTTTAGATTTGTTGTACACTTGTCTTAAAGTATAAAGGATACTGGAGCTTACTGGGGTGGTGGGACAGCTTGTAGTAGGTGCCAGAAAATTTCCCATATATTCAAATCCATAACTTGACAGGTATTTTCAGCATACAGCCATGGCAGCAGCAGACTAGTAAATTTACAGTCTAATGACAGAAACGCATTTCTGATTATCATGTTTGACAAAGCTCCAGCCACAAACAAGAGCCATGTTTTCAGAGGCAGAAAAACTGTTGGAGTTATGTCTGTGCCTACCCATCTCCGTGGCCTCATCCGAGCACACGTTCCCCACCTTGCGTCTTTCTAAGACATGGGTACACAGCACCATGACCCAGAAAAGACTCACACCTTTTGCTGATGCATCCACACACAAAGATTCTGAACTCCCTGAACATTTGTCCCCTCATGAGAGACTTTATATCCATGACCCATGACGGATGGAGATGGAGTATTTCGATGTGGAGAGCTGTTCAATAACATGCTTAAAGGCACACTGTGTAACTTTTGGCCACTAGTGGAGCTAGACCTGAAACTTTCACATCAAGCGCCCCTAATGGCCACAAGCGCCACAACACTGTCGCAAAAATCAACAGTCAGTCAGTCGGGCCAGCCTCCCTTGTCTGTTGATTGTGTATGCAGACAGTAGTTGACCTGTAAATTCGGAATAAGGATTGGCTCTAAGGGCTGGGTCAGTCGGGCTGGGGTGTGAAGCAGGGCTCGGCCCTCCTCTCCGCGTCAGTGGCACTACCCCCCCTATCCCTGGCCTCACCGCCGTTTTCAGGCCCCTTCATCGGGGGTCAGTGCGGTGGCCGGGGTCAGGGCGGACTGGCGACCCGGCGTTCGCCGGGCGATGTCTGGCGCCGGGCGGAAGGCGGGTCAGCGGAGGGGGCCGTGTTTCGGCGGTTTCTGCATCGGGTCTGTGGCGGCAAGGAGAGGGGGGTGGCGGCGGCTGCTCCTCCAGCCGTGGCGCAAGCCCAGCCCTGAGAGCCAATCCTTATCCCAAATTTGCAGATCTGACGTGCCGACTTCCCTTACTAAGGAATCCATGTTGTATATTGGCCTGAGGAATCATTTAAAATAACTTATGTGGGTTAACTCTTTAGGTCAAAAAGTCCACGGTGTGTCTATAAATAGTCAGATGATTTCCTTGTGGTGTGCATATAAGGATTTTGAACCTAATAGAGTCGCGTGACATAAACGTAGATGGTGCAGTGACACAGGTTCATGTCAGCTGACCAAATCTATTGCATTGTTATAGCGTTATTGTGAAGTTTAACTAATAGTGCATATATTCATATGAGAATTGATGATGTCTGTGCGTTACAGACCCTGGCTGTGTGCACTCAAGTGTATATGACAATAAAGTAATGAATCTCAATCCATTTACTTATTTTTTAAATGTATTTTAAATCAGCCTATAGGCTCATAGGTTTTTTGTCCAAAGGTTTTTTTCACAGCACCCCCTGTTCAAAATTACTTCCAGCGGCTCTGTTAGTACCTTTTTCTTCTGGTGGGTCATTGGTCAGCTGTTTAATAAGTTATAGCATTAATAACAAAGCAGGTATAATTTGTGCGTTTATTATACATGTGAGAGTATTAATAATGTACAAGCATGATGATAATAAGCAAATTCAAACAATGATAACTCAAAGGTTACCACTGCTTAAACTGGCATAACACATTATTTACATTTTGTACACTGATTTAATGTATATACATATTCTGAGTGGAATGTATGAAGTGTGTAGATTGTTATGCCTGTGTTTTAGTGCGATGTTAGAGGATGGTGCGAATGCAAAAATAAAAATAAATAATAAAAACAACTAATAATAGATTTATTAAATTATTATTAAATTAAACTTGGTTGACTAGTGTTTGTTAAAATAGTTTTAGTTTGTTTTTATGTGCTTTTTACACTTCCTCTGTCAAGCTGTGTTGGCAATGGCTCCAGTTACGTAGTCGGTGTGCGTGTGTGTATGCTTTTGTGTTACCACAGAATGCTGATCAAATGGCTTTGTAGACTCTTAATAGATTTAACTAAAGTTATACTGTATTACAAATAAATCATTCATATTATTCACAAAATTTCTGGAAAAGAACTGTTCCTATGGGAAGATCTGGTATATTTCATACTTAAAGAATTTAATTTATCACATACAAGACACACAAAATGAACACTTTGGTAGATCAAAAAGATGCGTAATTGAATCTTTAAACTTTTCTCCTGGAGAAAAACATGTTTAAACATTTGAATCGGGTAGTCTAAATTAATATGTAAACAGGAATGTTTCTAGGATATAAAAGATGAGGTTACTTGCTTTTAATTTCTAACAAACACAACCCAATGATCATGAACACTGATGCACATCGAGTTTCCTCTGGGTGTTGGATTTATGCAAACCAAAGGCCAGGCAATGGCCTTATCTGTGAGTTATAATTCAGACGAGTTGGAGAGAAGATATTTTACTTGTTCAGTGTTCCGTTGGGGGAAGTAAGATCATTTTACACTACAAATATGCACAAAACAGTATGTGATATGTTAATGCATGGAGTTCCGCAGGGCTCGATATACGTTCCTCTTTATTTGTTTATTTTTCTCTCCATTCTTCTCTTCTTTAACAGACAATAGGCCCTAAGGGGTGAAATCGGATGACACGAGATATGGTGTCACATTAGTGTCAAAATCCACACGCGTGAAAACAACAACCGCGTGCATAAAACCCGTAGTTCGTGAGCTGGCATGCGCTCGCGATCCCTCCATGACTTGAATTCTCGCACTCGTTTACATGCGCCGTCATTTTCTGCCTGCTCTCGGTAACTTCCTGTGTGCTTGACATCACTTCCTGCTTGCTAGAATTCGGTGGCTACTATCGCGCGCAGCAAAATCAGTTTACCCACCAGGATCAACCCCTCAAAGCTGAGGCACTTGGTTTTTCTTAAGGCAGTGGCTATCTATGGGGTGCCAAGTGTAAAAATGTAGTATAAAAGTTGTCGCGAACACATTTTCAACACAACATTTAACCACATATATAGAAAAATAAAACATTAAATCTAAATATTTAAATGGTATATGTTATATCTAAATGTTTAAATCTAAATGTTTAAATCTATATGTTTAAATCTAAATGTTTAAATCTAAATGTAAATATTATATGTTTAATCTAAATGTTTAAATCTAAATGTTATATATCATATCTAAATGCTTATTCTAAATGGTAAATGTTAAATGTAAATGTTAAATCTAAATGTTGAACTTAAATGTTTCGCACACATGCTAATTGGCCCCGCTCCCACATTCCTCTTCACTGAAGCCTGCCTGGGTGATATGTATGGCTGGTTCTCTCCCGGCAGCGGAAATCGAGCGTACGGTCATGCAGTTGTACAAGCTACACTTCACAGTACAGTATTAAAATGTATTTTAATGCTGTATTTTGTCAATGTTTAAGTGCGCTTGGAAGCATAAGGTTTAGGGATCGAACCCACCATGGGTCACCTTTCTTTTTTCGTCTTTTTTGGGTTTTCTCAAATGTCTAGAAAGTCGTAAAAATGTTCATTCTGCACCCGCCAGAGACGTCGTCTCAACTTCAGGCCATCACGTCATTTCAACATTGGTCTGCTCAGCAGACGTATTCTAGGCTGCAGCGTTCTGAACCAGCTGTAGCTGTTTGATGCTCTTTTGGGGGATTCCTGTCAGAAGACCATTACAATAGTTCAGTCTGCTGGAGATAAAAGCATGGACCAGTTTCTCCTGATCTTTCATCATTAAACCTTTCACTCTGGAGGCGAGACTTTAGTACTCGCTCAGATCCTAGCCAGAACAAAACCTAGTCCCGACCAGGTTAAGTGTTCAGCCTAAGTTACCATGGTGATTTAGTTCCATAAGACATTAGCCAACTTCATAGTATTGCACACACCGATTAAATCCCGGAAGTTAGCGCGATAAGAGGAAATCTAGCTTTGTATTATAGGCCCTAAAAGAGAGCAAAATGCAAAAATCGAAATAACAAATGAAAAGTCTGAATTCTCTTTTTTAAATACTAAACTTAATACACATTAAACAACTCATATACATATACCAAATAGATCTAATAAGCATACACCTTAGATAAAGTATAGTATATAGTAGTGCACATGCGCCACCGTGCATGCTGCCTGTTACAGCCGCTCCTGCTCTTTTCATACATTTTCAACTTTTAACTTGTTTTAAGTCATTTTTCTTCAGTTACCTCCTTATTTTGACTTGCGTACCTACACTTTCTAATGATTTTGTTTGATGATGGACGTGCTACTTTCCTCCAGCGGACTCTGCCGAGCGCAAAAACACGCTTGCATTGTTTACACCAGGGATCAGCTGATGAGGCACACAGACCAAATCGGAGAATATCCCCAAAGAGATTTGGAGAAGGACTCATAGAGGCTGCAGGGGAGGTAAAAGACAGCCAACTAACAAAGCCAGGTTGAAACAGTGGAGACTTATGGACAAAAAATGTTTTAAACCAAGTATCCCCTTGGTTACCATGGGCAACGTGAGGTTGCTGGCAAACAAGATGGAGGAGCTTACAGCCCTAGTCCGGAGTCAGAGGGAGTATCGGGAGTGCAGTTTAATGTGCTTTATGAAGTCATGGCTGCACCAGGGCTTGACTGTTTGGGCGGACAGGGAGTGTACTGGGAGCGGCAAGAAGAAAGGCGGGGGTCTTGCTGTTTTTGTAAACAACCGGTGGTGTAACCCAGCGCACATCACCATCAAAGAGCGCATCTGTTGCCCGGACATTGAACTGCTTGCTGTTGGGCTCTGACCATATTTTCTGCCACGTGAGTTTTCTCATGTTTTAATGGGGACTGTTTACATTCCACCTGCTGCTAACCCAACGACAGCCTGTGAAATCATTCACTCATAGCCCAGGTGACTTCAATCACACTAATCTGAATAAGACTTTGCCTGGTTTCACTCAATATGTGAGCTTTCCTACCAGAGAAGGGAATACTTTGGACCTGCTGTATGCTTTTGTTGCTGATGCATACAGCTCCTCTCCTCTCCCCCCCTGGGTCGGTCAGACCACAACCTCATTCACCTCAGCCCATTACCTGCCCCTGGTGAAACACCAGCCAACGACCACGAGGACATTGAGGAGTAAGTAAGTACATTTTATTTCTATAGCGCTTTTCACAGATAAAATCACAAAGTGCTGTACAAGCAAAAATGAAAGTAAAACAATAGCAGCAATGTCACAAAAGGATAATAAAACATGATGTCATCAAAGTCACTGTTTGACTGATTTTTACTAAGATGGCGCCGCGGATGGCTGCTGTGGTGTGTTGGTGCGCACTTTTTTGTCTTGTTTTTGTTGTAAAATCCGCAACTGGCTTCTCTTATTCAAGAGAAGAGCTCTTGAATGTCAGGGCAACAACCCCGAGAGATTTATTTCCCACTTTCATCGCTTCCTCTGTGGATTTACTGGACATTTTACTCAAAGGTGCGCTCACCTTTGCTCACGCAGTGAAGCGCCGGAGGAGAGGAAAAAGAGCTGGTGCGCTTGTGCGCCTCCGCCAGCGCGGCCGGCGCACACCGTTACCGGGGATATTCCTCTCTAACGTGCGCTCACTGTGTAACAAAGTGGACGAACTCCAGCTGCTGTTAGGTAGAAACAGAGACTTCTCCTCATCTTCTGTTCTGTGCTTCACGGAAACGTGGCTGTGTGGAGCGGTACCGGACTCTGCGCTGCAGTTGGCCGGCTTCCGACTTCACAGAGCGGACCGAGACGCGGAGCTCACCGGGAAGAAGAAAGGTGGAGGAATCTGCTTTTATGTGAACAGTAACTGGTGTAACGACGTGACAGTGATCCTCCAGCACTGCTCTCCTCACCTGGAATCCTTTATTATCAACAGCAAACCCTTCTATTCTCCCCGTGAGTTCGCTTCATTCATCCTGGTTGGCGTGTACATCCCACCGTCAGCTGATGTGCGTGAGGCACAGCGCACACTCGCCGACCAGATCCTGTGCATGGAGCGGACCTACCCGGACTCTTTTATCATTGTGCTTGGTGACTTTAATAAAGGTGACCTCTCACACCAGCTCCCCAAATATAGACAATTAATTAAATGTCCGACCAGAGAGGAGAAGACACTGGATCACTGTTACACCACACTAAGCAGTGCTTATCACGCCGTTTCCCGTGCTGCACTGGGCCAATCGGACCATTTGATGGTCCATCTGATTCCTTCATACAGACAGAGGCTGAAGCTCTGTAAACCTGTGGTGAAGGAATCTAAACAGTGGACCAGTGAAGCAGTGGAGAAACTCCAGGAGTGTTTGGACTGTACTGACTGGGATGTTTTCAGGTCTGCGAACAGTTCTCTGGATGAGTTTACAGACGCTGTGACGTCCTACATCAGCTTCTGTGAGGACAGCTGCATTCCATCAAAGACCAGGGTGAGTTATAACAATGACAAACCCTGGTTCACAGCTAAGCTCAGAGGGCTGAGGGCAGACAAAGAGGTCGCTTTCAGGAGTGGAGACAGAGTCAGGTACAGAGAGTCGAAGTACACGTTTGAAAAGGAGGTGAGAAAAGCCAAACGTTTGTACTCAGAGAAGTTACAACACCAGTTCTCTGCAAATGACTCGGCTTCTGTCTGGAGAGGGCTCAGGCAAATTACAAACTACAAGCCCAGAGCCCCTGCTGCTGCTAACGACCTCTGCCTGGCCAACAGTCTGAATAACTTCTATTGTAGATTTGACAGACAATGGGACAGACCTGACTCCAACCCCCCTCACACCTCTGACCAGCCTCACTCCAACACCTTCACCCCCCACATCAAAGCTACAGTTTCACCCCAGCTGCCTACAGAGGCTCTCTCCCCTATCTTCCCCCCCTCCTCCCCCCCTCCTACAGAGACACCTTTCTCCATCAAAGAGAGAGATGTGAATAGACTTTTCAGGAGACAAAACCCCCGTAAGGCTTGTGGACCGGACTCTGTCTCTCCTTCTACCTTAAAGCACTGTGCTGATCAGCTGTCTCCAGTGTTCACAGACATTTTTAACACCTCACTGGAGACATGCACCGTACCAGCCTGTTTTAAGGCCTCCACCATCGTTCCTGTCCCTAAAAAGCTGAGGATCACAGAACTTAATGACTACAGACCCATCGCTCTGACATCTGTGGTCATGAAGTCCTTTGAACGCCTCATGCTCTCCCACATCAAGGACATCACCGACCCCCACCTGGACCCCCTGCAGTTTGCCTACAGATCCAACAGGTCCGTAGACGATGCTGTAAACCTGGCTCTCCACTTCATCCTCCAGCACCTGGACTCCCCAGGCTCCTACGCCAGGATCCTGTTTGTGGACTTCAGCTCTGCTTTTAATACAATAATCCCAGCTCTCCTTCAGGACAAGCTTTCCCAGCTGAACGTGCCAGACTCCACCTGCAGGTGGATCACAGACTTCCTGTCTGACAGGAAGCAGCACGTGAAGCTGGGAAAAACCATCTCTGCTCCCCGGACCATCAGCACTGGATCTCCTCAGGGCTGTGTTCTTTCTCCTCTGCTCTTCTCCCTGTACACCAACAGCTGCACCTCCTCTCACCAGTCGGTCAAACTCCTGAAGTTTGCAGACGACACGACCATCATCGGTCTCATCGCTGATGGAGACGAGTCTGACTACAGGTGGGAGACAGACCGGCTGGTGTCCTGGTGCAGCCAGAACAACCTGGAGCTCAATGCTTTAAAGACAGTGGAGATGATAGCAGACTTCAGGAAGAACCCAGCCCCCCTCACCCCCCTCACCCTGGGAGACTCTACAGTGAGCTCTGTAGAGTACTTCTGCTTCCTGGGGACCATCATCACTCAGGACCTCAAGTGGGAGCTGAACATCAGCTCCCTTATCAAAAAAGCTCAGCAGAGGATGTACTTTCTGCGGCAGCTGAAGAAGTTCAGTCTGCCAACAAAGATGATGGTGAACTTCTACAGCTCCATCATCCAGTCCATCCTCTGCTCCTCCATCACCATTTGGTACGCTGCAGCTACGGCCAAGGACAAGGCCAGACTGCAGCGTATCATCCACTCTGCAGAGAAGGTCATCGGCTGCAATCTGCCCTCCCTCCAGGACCTGTACGCCTCCAGGATTTTGAGGCGTGCAGGAAAGATTGTGGCCGACCCCTCCCACCCCGGTCATAAACTGTTTCAATCTCTCCCTTCTGGTAGGAGGTTTCGGTCCATCAGGACCAGAACCTCCAGACACAAAAACAGCTTCTTTCCCTCTGCCACCATCCACATGAACACACCCCAAGTCACCCACTGAACCCCCACCCGATCACCACCTCCACCAGCTTGATATCTGCTGCACTGTATATATATATTTATATTTATCCTATTTATCCTTTATTCTCTATCTATTCTTTATTTATCCCTCATCCTTTATATTTATCATTATTATTATTATTATTGTTGCTGGGTTGTTCGTTGTTCTTTGTTGTTTTGTTTTTATTTCTTTTATTTCTTTTTGTTGCTTGTTTTTGTGCACCAACCACCAAGTCAAATTCCTTGTACTGTCCCTAAAACTGTACATGGCAAATAAAACATTTCTGATTCTGATTCTGATAATTTTTTTTTTTTTTTTTTTTTTTTACTTGTCTGCACATGCTTTCAAAGGTCAACACCACAGGAAGTGCAATCATTATGCGACAGCAATGCATATTTTGTTATTGCAATAAAATACATTGATTTATTTTATTGCTTAATTGTGACCATCACCAGCCCTCCCTAAGGAAGGGTAAGAAATCTTTTATTATAGGGAGGATATAAAAAGGAAGAGCAGTGTTACACCTAAGTGGAGGGGGAAGGGGAGGGGAAAGGGAGCAGGGAGGAGAGACTCAAGGCAGGAAATAGGAAAGGTGGAGAAGAACAGACTGTTTTGCAGTGAGGGTGAGATGTGAGGTTGTAAAATAAATTGTGCTTATTATGTTGTGTAATCCAGCCAGTATGGTGACAAGCCAGCCGGCCAGAACTGCCGGACACAAAGGGCACCACCGCAGGACAGGGAACCCCCAAGGGCAAGCCCCCGGGCCAGACCTCCGCGGGGGGCACCCCCCCACCCCACGAACAGGCCACAACCCAGCAAGACCGCGCAGCCCCAGACGGCACAAAGACAGCTGCCCAGGTCCCGCCCCCCCACCGGACAGCGCAAGCCACGGGGCAATGCCACCCTGGCGCAAGAGCGACCGGCGGCCGCCACCACAGGAGAGAGGGACCCCAACGGCACACAACCGATGCGGAGCAGCAGCCCCCAGCCAAAGGCGCAGAACCCACCCACCCGCCAGCCCGCAGATAGCAGGACAGACCTACCAAGTGGCTGATACCGACCTCAACCCCCGGAACAGCTAGAGCCGCCCCCCAGCAAAGAGCACCACCCCGGAGCACCAAGCAACCCCGCCCCAACCCTGGCGCAGACGCCGGCACCCCCCAGCGCGCCCACCCCTCACACGCCGCGAGGCACGCCCCCAAGGCAACCAGGAGACGAGACAAGCACCAAGCCCCACCCGCAGGGAAGGGGCACCCCCACTCCCCACCAGGCCGGCACCGCCCGGAGAGACCCCGCAAAGGGAGCCCCCAGCAACAGAGGGGCCGGGCCCCCACCCGACAGGCCCAGATGTGTGAATTTACCCACCACCCTGTTATGGTGCCTTTCCATTCCCCAATGGAGAGGCACTTCCCTATCCCCTGAGTGAATGTATGTGTTTAGTGAATGTATGAGGTGCTATTAAAAGAGGGTGGATGGAGGGGAGCGGTGCTCCCCATCCAGCCTATGTGTATGTATGTGTATGTGGTGCAATAGCTGCGGAGGGTGGAAGTGGTGGTCCCACCTTCCGGGGGGTGGTGTGTTGAGGTGTAATTAAAATTGGAGGGATAAGTAGGGCAGCCAGAGGTAGGAGTGCCGCCTCCGCGCCACTACTTAGTAGCGCAGGCGGTGGCCCCCTCCACCCCCAGCCCCACCATCCAGCCCCCCAAGGGTTGGGTATGTGTGTGTGGTGCAACAAGTGGGTGAGCCAGACCAGCTGGGAGTGAGTGATGTTAAGTGTCCATGTAGGAGGCCTGTCTGGTAGGAGCCCGGCACGTCTGCACGGCGGGCCACCGGAGAGGGCAGAAGGAGCAGACGGGCACACGGCACCGCGGGCCCCAGAGACGCGCCGAGCAGCACAACCGGAGACCCCCCGCGGCACCCCCCCAAACCGCAGCGGCCATACGGAGCACGGCGAGATCCCCCCCCAGGCGGAGCCAGGCACCAGCCACATCATCCAGCAGTCCAGGAGACGACCCCCGCCGCCAGCCGGCCCAGAGCTGCCCGCCCCGCCAAAGCAGGCGGCGACCGCGCAGGAGAAAGGCCAGCTCCCACACCAGGGCCAGCACAGGCCCGCACGACACCACGACATAGCACCCTCCACAGGTGGGCGGCCCCGGCCCCCCCGACGAGAGAGGACGTCACCAACCACCCAAGCAGGGCCACCCCACCAGCCACAAACTGATAGGTAGGCGAACCCATGCTCCCCCAGCCAGGCACCGCGACCACACATCAATGTTGCCAGCAGAGCCCCCCCCCACCCACGGAGACCACCCCCAATCACCCCCGCTCTGACATGAGACACCCCCGACGCCAGCACAGCCCGGAGGACAGCGGGCCCCAGCCACCAGCCCCACCCCGCCCAAGGCGGCGCAGCACCTCGCCAAATCGCAGCCCGCCCCGGGCAGACGGTAGGGGGGGCGCACCCCGAGACGCCGAACCCAGAGACTCACCCCCGGGGCACCCCCGCCCAGACACGGCACCCACGAGGCCCGGCGCCCCCAGCCAGCAGACCAACCACCCCGACGCGGATCCGCCAGGACAGAAGCCACCGGCCGCGCCCCCACACACACCCACCGAGCACGGCCCAGGGGAGGCCCCAGCGTGGGCGAGGCCCCACAACTCACCCTTCCCTCCCCCCGAAGCTACACAAGCCGGCCCCTGCGGTCCCCCAAATGAGCCCCCGAGGAGGTGGGGGAGGGGGCGGGCCGGCCCACCGGGCCGGCCCACTGCGCCAGCAGCACGCTCAGCGAAGGCACACCCCAGGGAACCAGGCCAAGGCGCCCAGACCGGCCGGCGGAGCAACCCAGAGATGGGAGTGCCGCCCCCAAGAGCAGCCACCCCCAGCGCCACCCCCATCCCGGACCCCCCCCGTCCCGAAGCCACGAACCCCACCACCCCAGGCCCCCAGACGAGCCAACCCCCGAGCCACCCACCCAGCGCAGCAATGCCCGCCCCCCAAGCGAAGGCCACAGCCCCCCCACCAGCACCCCAGGCCGACAGGAGCCCCCCACGCCAAACCCAACGGGAGAGCTGGCGCCGAGCGAAGGCGGAGGAGGGGGGGAGGATGAGACAGGGGGACAGAGAGCAAGAGGAAAGAGTGGCAGAGAAACACGCAGGCCCCCGGCACCAAGGGCCACCCAGACGTGCACGAAGGGGGCAGGAGAGCAACACCAAACCGCCCAGGGACCACGAGAGCACCCGAAAGGGACGCACGCCCCCACAGAGGCACCCAAAACACCCCAGCAACCGACTCAAGCCACCCAGGTCAAGGCCACCCCACAAGCCCATGGAGGTCCAGCACTACAGTTAGATCAGTGTGTTAGTAAAGAGTGGTGCTGGCAGTTGCTTGCAGGCTAGATCATCAGGCTAAAAATGAAAAATCAAGATTCAATGCAATTAGAAAAGGAGTCCAACGTTCCTCAAAGCAGGTTATTTTATTTTTTCTGAGCGCAGACATCTTTTCCATGGAAATAAATTCTATGAGGAGATTTCGCCATTGGTTTATGTTCAAGGATTTTTTATCTTTCCAATTCACTAATATTGTTTTTTTTTTCCTATGGCAAGTGCCGCAAGGATGGATTGTGATTGGTTTGCTGGACGATCAAGCATAGTCAGGTCTCCTAACAGACATAGATTTGGAGATAGAGGAATCCTGTAGTCCAAAATGGAGGACAGGTTTTCAGTGATTAGAAACCAAAACTGTTGAACTGGCGAACAAAGCCATACGGCATGTAAATATGAATCAGCTGTTCCCTGGGTGCACTGAGAGCAGATGTCTGTTGGGGAGAAGCCCATTTTATACATTTACATTTACATTTACAAAACACGATAATTTAAAACAACTGTAGGAACATCATAAAAGGTTAATAAAAAATTAAAGCAATTTAACCAAAAGCCTTTCTGAAAAGTGTGGTCTTCAGTTGCTTTTTAAGAGTCCACACAGACAAGCTCATGGAGGGACTGGTGTAAACTATTCCAGAGTCTTGGTGCTACTGCCTGGAACGCCAGGTCACCCCAGGTTTTACAATGCTTTTTTGAGGTCATGAGGAGACACTGGCCTGATGACCGAAGAGTGCGCCCTGAAGTATAGGGGCAAAACAAGTCCGTGATGTATTGAGGGGCCTGATCATGCAGCGCACGGAAAGTAAGCACTAGGATTTTAAACTCAATACGTAAATTAACTGGGAGCCAATGAAGACTGGAAAGAATGGGGGTAATGTGGGCTGTTCTGGGAGCACCGGTCAAAAGCCTGGCAGCAGCATTCTGAACATTCTGAAGTCTCTTTAGAGTCGACTTCTTAAAACAGGAGAAAAATCGAATTACAGTAATCAATGCGTGACGAGATGAACGCATGTATGATTATTTCAAGATCTGGTTTGGACAGCAGATTTCTTAGTTTGGAGAATTTCTCAGATGATAAAAAACAGTTTTTAGTCAGTATATGACAGTGACCCTCCAAAGACATTTATTTCAAAAACAACCCCAAGGTTTCTGAGACTGTTTTTCACAGATGTGCTCAAATCACCAAGGGAGTTCTTGATCAAAGGGATGTTTTTATCCTGAGCAATGATCAGATTTTCTGTTTTGCCAGAATTAATCTGCAGATAATTCAAAGTAAACCAGTTTTTGATAGCAGATACACAATCCAAGAATTCAGATAATAAGTGAAACTCAGAATCATTAAAAGAGCAATACAGCTGAATATCAACTGCAAAGAAATGATAGGACGCATTTTTAAAACCACGGATCAACCGACCAAGAGGCATCAGGTACAATAAAAACAAAACGGGCCCCAGAACAGAGCCCTGGGCTACTCCACATGACAGGTCAGACACATTAGACATTACTTTTAATACCATCCGTCCGGCTCTACTGGGTGAGATGCTAACAGAGATGCAGGTGGACTTCTCCATTGTGTCCTGGATTGTGAACTACTTAACTGGCAGACCACAGTATGTATGCCTGCGACACTGTGTGTCTGACTAAGTGGTCAGCAACACCGGCGCCCCTCAAGGGACTGCCCTCTCTCCCTTCCTCTTCACCACCTACACCACGGACTTCAACTACTGCACTGAGACCTGTCATCTTCAGAAGTTCTCGGACAACTCTGCAGTGGTTGGATGTATCAGGGAGGGGGACGAGGTGGAGTACAGGGCTGCTGTGGACAGCTTTGTCACATGGAGTGAGCAGAACCATCTACAGCTCAATGTGACAAAGACCAAAGAGCTGATTGTGGACCTGGGGAAATCCAAGAGGCCAGTCAGCCTTGTCTCCATCCAGGGGGTCAGTGTGGACCATGTGTAGGAGTACAAATACTTGAGAGTGGTGATAGACAATAAATCAATCAATCAATCAATCTTTTATTTGTATCGCGCCAAATCATAACCAATGGTATCTCAAGACACTTTACAGTAGAGCAGTCTTAAGGACGGACTCTTCATTTTATGGATACACACATATGCATATATACGTATATACACATACATATGTATCCCACACCCAACATGAATTCATCATGGTGGCAAGGAAAACCTTCTGTTAAGCAGCAGGAACCTTGTGTGGATCCCATTCCTATGATGAACAGCCATCCACGTTATGCTGTGTTGGGTGTGTGCAGAGGAAAGGGTGGAGACAGAGTTGTTGAGACTCTGTAACTCCACACTGAGAATCCCACGGACCTGCAAGACAAAAGCCAGAAGGAGTACAGGAGCAAACACACAAGGGAAGAAGCAGACATAGAGGGAGTGTTAGAGAGAGGAATGGGACCCTCTCCGGTCCCTCTTTAACCTAAATGATCTCTCTCTTAACGCCCTCTCCAACCTCTCTCCAACCGAGCATGCCAGACCCCCCCACCGGCAGTCTATGCCTATTGCATCTTAACTATGAGCTATGAGCTGGTTCCTAACTAAAAGCTTTACCAAAGAGGAATGTTTTGAGCCTAACCTTAAAGGTAGAGAGGGTGTCTGCCCCCCGAGCTGTGGTTGGTAGATGGTTCCAGAGAAGTGGGGCCTGATAACTGAAAGCTCTTCTTCCTATACTACTTCTAGAGACAAATGGAACAACGAGTAGGCCAGCATTTTGAGAGCGTAGTGTTCTGGGGGGATTGTATGGCACTACAAGCTCCTTGAGATAGACTGTTGCCTGTCCATTTAGGGCTTTATAAGTGAGGAGAAGAATCTTGAATTCTATTCTATATTTTATGGGAAGCCAATGCAGAGAGGCTAATACAGGAGTAATGTGATCTCTTCTCCTAGTTTTAGTCAGTACACGTGCTGCAGCATTTTGAACCAGCTGAAGTGCCTTCAGCGACTTGCTCGGGCAGCCTGCTAAAAGAGAATTACAATAATCCAGTCTAGAGGTAACAAAATCATGGACTAGCTTTTCAGCGTCACTCTGAGACAGGATAGGTCTGATTTTAGCAATGTTACGGAGATGAAAGAAGGCAGTTCTTGAAGTTTGTTTTATGTGAGAGTTGAAGGATAAATCCTGATCAAATAGAACCCCAAGGTTTCTAACAGTTGTGCTTTGTGCCAGAGTAATGCCATCTAGGGCAGTTAGGCTAGCATAGGTTTCACTAAGGTGTCGTGGGCCCAGTATAATGACCTCAGTCTTGTCTGAGTTAAGAAGAAGAAAATTTTGGTCCATCCAGGCCCTGATGTTCTTTAGACAGGCCTCAAGTTTAGATAGCTGATTTGTCTCACCTGGCTTCATTGATACATACAGTGGGGTATCATCAGCATAGCAGTGAAAGTTAACAGAGTATTTTCTCATAACATTACCAAGGGGGAGCATATAGATACAGAAGAGGATTGGACCTAGCACAGAGCCCTGAGGAACCCCGTAGCTTACTTTAGTGTACACAGAAGACTTATTATTCACGTGTACAAACTGGTACCTATCAGATAGGTAGGACTTCAACCAGTTTAGGGCCGTCCCTGTGATTCCAAGTAATTCCTCTAATCTCTCTAGTAGAATATAGTGATCTATAGTGTCAAAAGCTGCACTAAGATCTAATAAAACCAGCACTGAGAGTCGTCCTTCATCTGAAGCCCAGAGTAGATCATTAGTTACTTTAACTAAAGCAGTCTCTGTGCTGTGTTGAGCTCTAAAACCTGACTGGAAGTCCTCGAACAGGCTGTTGTTTTGAAGGAAGTCACAGAGCTGAGCCGCCACAACTTTCTCAAAAATCTTTGAAATAAAAGGAAGATTAGCTATAGGCCTGTAGTTTGCTAAAGTGCTGGAATCAAGAGTAGGTTTTTTGAGAAGGGGTTTGATTACAGCTACTTTAAAGGACTGTGGCATGTAGCCTATTGATAGGGATATATTTATTGTCTCCAACAAAGATGGGCAGACTAGGGGAACAACTTCTTTAAACAGCTTAGTTGGGATCGGATCTGAAAGGCAGGTCGATGGTTTGGAGGATGAAATAATAGAGTTAAGTTCCTGAAGTCCAATATGTGTGAAACAGTTTAGGTTAGGCCTATTTACATTTAATGGTACAGCAGGCCCAGGTGAAGGCAGAGAGTGGCTAATTTTATCTCTAATATTATGAATTTTATCGTTAAAAAATGTCATAAAGTCCTCACAGCTGAGGGCTAGAGGAATCATGGGCTCAATAGAGCTCTGACTTTGTGTTAGCCTGGCTACAGTGCTGAAAAGGTACCTCGGATTATTTTTATTTTCTTCAATTAGTGAGGAGTAGTATGTAGATCGACTATGTCGTAAGGCTGTCATGTATTTACTATGGCTTTCTTGCCAGAGTATTCGTGACTCCTCTGTTTTATTGGAGCGCCACATTCTCTCTAATTTACGGGTTGTTTGTTTGAGTGTGTGAGTTTCAGAGCTAAACCACGGAGCTTTCCTCTGACGTTTAATAGTTTTTTTCCCTCAATGGGGCAATTGAGTCCAAGGTGGATTTTAGTAGACTAGCAGAGCTATCGACAAGCAGATCCAGTTGAGAGGGGTTATAATTAATATCATAGTTATTTATTGGATGGTGCACTGAGTTTAAGGCAGCAGGAATGGCCTCTTTAAATTTAGCCACAGCACTATTGGACAGATTTCTACTCGTAACTATTTTATTGCACAGTGCGAGATCCTCTAGGATAATGTTAAAAGATATTAAAAAGTGATCTGATAGCAGAGGATTTTCAGGGTAGACTTTTTGTTCATTAATATCAAGGCCATATGTTAGAACAAGATCAAGAGTATGATTTAAACGATGAGTAGCTTCATTAATAGTTTGAAAAAAGCCAGCTGAGTCTATTAGGGACATAAAGGCTGAGCTCAGGCTATCACTATCTTTGTCAACATGGATATTAAAATATCCTACAATCAGTATTTTTATCAGAATTGAGGACTAAGTTTGATATAAACTCAGAGAATTCTGATAGAAATTCAGAATAAGGGCCTGGAGGACGGTAAATTATCACAAATAACACTGGCTGGCAGGTTTTTGATTCGATATGAGATAAATTTAGAACCAGGCTTTCAAAGGAAGTGTAACTGGCCTTTGGTTTAGGATAGATTAGGAGAGAGGAATGATAAATAGCTGCTACACCACCTCCACGGCCTATGTCTTGTGGCATATGAGTATTTAAATGACTGGGAGGAGTGGCTTCATTTAAACTAACATATTCATCTTGATACAGCCATGTTTCAGTTAAACAGAATAAATCAAAGTTATTTTCTGAGATAAGGTCATTTACTAGTAGAGATTTGGATCTCAGTGATCTAATATTTAATAGAGCACATCTAATGGTTTTATGTTTTGGTGTTTCTAGATTTGAGATTTTAATTTTTTTCAGATTTTTATAATTGATAGCTCTTTTATTTGATTTTATGTTAAAATCATTGTGGAATTTGGGTCGGGGGACTGACACCGTCTCCATAAAATAATATTTTATGGAGACGGTCCAGTTTATTCATCCAATAAACTGGACTGGGGGAGGAACACTGACTCTCTCTACAGGAAGGGCCACAGCCGCCTCTATTTTCGGAGAAGGCTGAGGTCCTTCAACATCTGCAGAAAAATGCTGAGGATGTTTTATGAGTCTGTGGTGGCAAGTGCGATCCTCTACGCTGTTGTTTGCTGGAGGAGAAACTAGTGTTGTGTTCAAGACCACACTATCCGAGACCAAGACTTGCCCGAGACCAAGACAAGACCAAGACTTTCAGGAGCCGAGACCGAGTCAAGACCAAGACCAAGACCAAGACCATAAACATTTTTTTTTTCAATTTAAAAAAATATATAAATAAATAAAATTATGGCAAGGTTCAACAGTTAAATAACATTCTCTCTTTAATTTTAGTTTATTTTAAATACATTTG
This sequence comes from Gouania willdenowi, assembly GCF_900634775.1. NCBI lineage: Eukaryota > Metazoa > Chordata > Actinopteri > Blenniiformes > Gobiesocidae > Gouania > Gouania willdenowi. The sequence continues at coordinate 271,684 of NW_021144952.1, read as the reverse complement.
ACGGACAAAAAAGGTGCCTGCAAAAAATTTACTAAAATATTAAAACTACTACTGCTACTGATAAATTCACAATTATTCTACATATTTGAAAACAAGATTTTAATGTCAGCTGAATGTACAGCAAGTGTTTAAAAGCATTTCTGCCAAGAAATAATGATTCTTGATTCTGATTCTTTGAGTTGTGCAGGTCAACAGGTCACAGAGTTCACAAGATAATTTTTTAATTTGAAAAAGCCTTTACACAGGCCATTTTTATGAATTCACTCTTTGATATAGTTTAATTTGGTTGCTGTAATGTAACTAGGATATTCAATTAACAAAGGTTTCCAACTGTAACTGTAAAAGTGAAACTTTCTGAAATAAAACTACAAACAAGTTGTCAGCAGTGTAAAAAACATAGAGCTACAGGTAGATGTGAAACTAAATAAAACAAACTCAAACCCTGGAAAAGTCAAATTAATCCATAGTTCTTGTTGAGAATTATTATTATTATGGATACAGTGGAAACAGAACCTGTAAAAAATAGTTATAATATGAACCAGTTTATATTGTGGGGAACATATTATATACATAAATGTAATTGGAGTCTGAAGCCACAAAAAAAAAACACCACTTTAAAAAGAAAATAGACTAATATAAGACCTCTTTACAGTCTGGTTAAAATTATCAATATTTATATTGTATATTGCCATTTTGATAAAAAAAATATTGAGATATATGAAATTTGGTCCATATCGCCCAGCCCTAGAATAAACTGTAGCAGAGCTGAAGTCAGCATCCAATGGGAACACTTTTAAATCCAAATTAAAGGCACTCTTTTTCTCTACTGCATATGACTGCGAGGGAGATTTTTAATCATATTATTGTTGATTTAATGGTTTTACTGCAGATTTTAATGTTCTTATTGATATTTAAGATATTGAAGGTTTTCTGTTGCACTTTTTGATCATGTAAAGCACATTGAATTACAAATACATTTGCCTTGCTGCTTGGGTTTTGTTTTTTTGTTTTGTTTTTTCAGTTTAGGTCATTTGTGTACCAAATTACCTGTAGGAGTGAATGGGGGCAGTGATGGGATTATTATATGAGTTTTTCCTAGGGTCACATTTCGATCTATCCAGTCGGATCCAATCTATGCCAGCACTCTGCTACCCATACATAGTAAAGGACACTTAGCACAAAACTGTCTGTTGTTCTCTGTTAAGGCTCAGCGCTACATCACACAGCTCAAGTCTCAAATAAACAGTTTGGAGGCAGAGGTGGAAGAGCAGCGTGCACAGAAGCAACAAGCACTAATGGAAAATGAACAGCTGCGCATGGAGCTGGAGGCGACTCGACGCAGAAACGCAGAACACGAAAGCCTACAGACCACCTTCTTTGAGGCAGACCGTAAGAGTACCAGCTAAGATTCTTCACCCAAACAAGGCTGATAGTTATGTAATGCTTATTTCAGACATGAACAATTTAAATCCCTAAAGAAAAAGGAAAATAAATGAAAATATTAAGAAAGCAATAAAATAACAAAAAAGTCACTATCATTGTTGTCTGTAACATTATGATTGTTTTTAATATTATAAATAACTAGTTGTAGTATTATATCATTGTCATCATTATTCCCAGCATCATGAACTCATCATTATCACATCATTGCCACAATTATAAATACTGTCCAGGGTCCCCATAGTCATGCAATTCCTGGAAAAATGATGGAATTTGAAAAAAAACAAACAATTTTCCTTTCTTGAAAAGTCATGGAATAATTTAACTGTTTTGGAAATATAGCCTATTTTATTTTAATGTTTAAAATCCAACCTTTGCTATTACAATGGGATGTTAAGCAATTCCCTTAACCCTAACACCTTGTGTTTTACATCACTTTGAATAAAAGTGTCTGCTAATTTCAATTTTAATCTTATAATTAAACAAGGTAGTACTTAGGTAGTTGTTGTTTAATGTTACATTCAATAGCTGATGCATCGTTATTTAAGAAATATTGCAAAATGGGTGTCAAAGGCAATTGTGCTATATGCTATATCATAGAAGTGATGGACACAACTTGCATTACCTGTACCACATTTTTGCTACTAACCATGACACACACACAGACCCCTGTCACAGTAGTACACTGGAAAGGTCCACTCATTTTTGGTAGAATAGATCTTAGCGGTTCAGAACTAAATCATGAAAAAAGTGTGGGAACCCTGACTTTCTCTATCAACTCAAATATTATATTATTAATTATTAGTACATGACAAACCAAGCCCGAATTCACAACCATTATGATTCCGAAGCCTTCGTTCTCCATCGTATCTGTGCAGAAAAGGCCCAGGCCACTGAGCAGCGCTACAACAAGCTGAAGGAGAAGCACACGGAGCTGGTGGCGAGCCATGCTGAACTGCTGCGACAGGTACAGACAGCCCGCAGGCCTCATCATTCAATTATACGCCATTGTCTGGCACTTAATGGTAAACACTAAATGTGCTAATATGGCGACAGAGTGCAGACACTGTGAAGATGCTGTCAGCGACTCAGCAGACCCAGGAGGAGGTGGAGAGGACCAAACAGCAGCTGACATTTGAGATCAATCGGATTAAACAGGAGTCAGACATGAAGGTAACTGTGAACCAGGGTTGTGGTCAATTATAATTATGTCTTCAACTATCCATGTTCAATTACAACTTTATTATGATTACCGTCACCAGCATTTTTTCCTCAATTAACATTACATATCAATTATTTTTTGATCCTCAGAAAGTCAATTACTATTTATCACATTTACTGAATTTGAAATAAATAACCCAATAAAAGTTAACCTTCCTCTTGTGTTAGCATGTCTAATAATAACGGGTCCTAAATCAGCTCTAAAATACACTAAAAACACTCATTTATTTCCTATCTATTGGTTACCTTGTTAGGCTTCCTAATCAATGAAAATATAGGTTTCAATATTTTTGGTGTGGGCGTCTGAGCCTTTTTTGTGTTAGTAAACCCCTAGATTTATTTTTTTTATTTTGATATGATACACATTATGATAATTAACTACATATTTTTAGAACTGTACATGGAACTGTAACACGGTTCCCCACTTTTGCGTTAAATTGTGTTTGACAATTTGTATAGAATTTTCATGGCAATTACAATTACAAAGTCAATTATATAAACTCAATTACAATGTAATTATGATGTTTGTACTAAGCTGTAATGTCCTTGTAGTTGGAGGAGCAGAAGTTTGAGATGGATAGGCTGAGGAGAGAGCTGGAGGAGAAGGTGGCAGAGATGATGCGGATCAAGGACAACATGCAGAACACTGAGAAGGTGAGTGTTTCAGTTTCGGTTCATTTGTTTCAGTCTAACAAAAGTCTTCAAACATAAATCACAATTTAAAAAAATATAACAAGACTGAAACAGGCAGAAGCAAAAATGCTTCAATGCCCAACATAAATCATTACATTCAAGTTACCTTTCTCAAATAATACACACAAAAGAAATGGAAGCGTTTAACAAAATACATTTGAGTTGTCTTTTTCAAATAATGCATATATATATATATTTTATATACACAACATTTAACAAAGAACACTTTATACCAGGGGTGCCAAACTCATTTAATTCGGAGCAGTTTAATCTGAAGTGGGCCGCCGATTATAGGCGATAAAATGAGCAATTTTGTCATTCATGTGCCTGAGTTTTCACTTCCGCGTATAATAGTATTTAAAGTATGTAAGGCACCAACAATATCCAAGCAATAAGCAACAGATGGAAGTCCTTGCACAATCTTATGTTTTCTCGATTTTGTGACTAATTTTTATTCAATTTGGGGAAATTTTGGGGAATAATTTAAGGAAAAGTGTAGGATTTTGGAAAAAATTGAGAGTACTTACAACAATATGAGATTAAAAACATTTCTACAGGTACAAATCTGTTTTGCAACAGACGTCTCGCAAAATGTGTTGCAAAACTCAAGCAGCTCAGATTCACACGAGAAAAGTAGTGTGGATCTGTAGTGGCAGATTCGAGAAGTTGTAACCGGAGAGTTGTGGTTGTAAACGATAATTTGCACAATTATTAAAAATACATGCGAGTCTACACATTTGTGAATATTTTTCTGTGACTTCACATTCAGATCACGAATGTGTGAATATTTTCTTTGGGTTTTAATTTTAAATTTACAGGTTTGCATTTTTCTCAACATTTGCGAGATGAAATTAATTTCACGTGTGTGGATTTTTTTATACACACGCTCACATGACATTCTATAATCGCTCTCATTTTGCAACGAATCTACCTTCATATTTGTTTTTGCAATAAAACAATATCATTAACAATGGTCTTAAAAGGGATGCCCCAGAGTTCTACACAGTACATCATATATGGGAATATCAAAATATAATGAGTTGAGTTGTGCAGGTCAACAGGTCACAGAGTTCACAAGATAATTTTTTAATTTGAAAAATCCTTTACACAGGCCATTTTTATGAATTCACTCATTGATATAGTTTAATTTGGTTGCTGTAATGTAAGGATATTCAATTAACAAAGGTTTCCAACTGTAACTGTAAAAGTGAAACTTTCTGAAATAAAACTACAAACAAGTTGTCAGCAGTCTAAAAAACATAGAGCTACAGGTAGATGTGAAACTAAATAAAACAAACTCAAACCCTGGAAAAGTCATGTAACAAATTAATCCATAGATCTTGTTGAGAATTATTATTATTCTGGATACAGTGGAAACAGAACCTGTAAAAAATAGTTATAATATGAACCAGTTTATATTGTGGGGAACATATTATATACATAGATGTAATTGGAGTCTGAAGCCACAAAAAAAAAAAACACCACTTTAAAAAGAAAATAGACTAATATAAGACCTCTTTACAGTTATTTGACTCATTCTGGGCTAGTGCAAGCTGGTGACGACATAAACCAAGATGGCGGCGGCCCGGACGACATCCGACATTATGTAATAAAGCCTTAAAAGACATGGATATATTGAAAAGAGTGGATGGACAGATGCATAAACATGCAGACTTTCACACCTACACACACAGACTTATTAAACACACACACTTATTAAACACACACAGACTTATTAAACACACACGGACCTCACTAAACACGGTAAACGGAACAGGCTTCACCGGCCGGCTGGCACTAGGACCCAGAAGCAGAGTAAGTACGTCCCCCATCCAGCCTTCACAGGCTGTAATATCATCAGTTTATCATTTTACCAGTTGTTAGAGCTACTGTCTTTACCAGGGAGATAATATTTATTCATGGTGATTGTTTCTGGAGTTTTACTGGGATTTTTTACCAGTGATTAGTTCATTTCTCCCTTGCGCTCCGCGGTCCAAACTGACACGGTAGCCACACACGTATGAGTGTGTCACACACGTCACTCAGTCACATTAAGGAAGGTTGTGGTCATTATACTGGGTGGATTAAATAATTAATAAAGGATTGTTTTATCCCGTTCTTCTCCGTGTTATTATCACATTATAAAAAAGTTTAAAAATAGCAGGAATTAGTGCTGGTCTCGAACGGTCTTGATCGCCTGTGGCGATCAAACTGTATAATTCATCACTGTAACCTCACAGCTTGATTGTTGTAAATATCTGTATCATATTTGTATATTAGTATTATTTTTGTAAATATATGTATTAAATTTGTGTATAATTTGTATAATTATTATTATTTTTAGTAGTATTTACTATCTTTCTTTATTTTTTACTACTGTAATGTGTGTGTATCTGATCTTTATCTTTTACTTAATTATACACTTATTTAGTGTTTATTTTTTCTTCCGTCTTTGTAAAACATTTTATTCTTTTATTTGTGATTTAGTTTTCACAAAGTGGCTGTAACAAAAGCAATTTCCCCCTGGGATTAATAAAGGAATTCTGACACATAATAATAAAATCAATCAATAAACAATTCGTAATTTGTATTTCTTTAAATCAGCAGTAAATGTGGTCTTTAACTACAATCGTTTGATTTCTAAATGTAAAACATCTAATAAAAAGACTATACTGTTAGATGTAAAATGTATTCCTGCTTTCATAATGTGTGTATGTCTTCATCTCTTGATGAGCTCATGTTTGACCCTGAGGATCACAAATGTCTTAAGAATCATAACAAAAGAAGACACACATCCAGCCATGTGCCAGGCCAAAGGAAGGACAGACAAGATAACGACTGGATAAAAATGCTGAGAAAAACTATTTTCTGGGCTGAAGTCAGCAGACCCCTGGGGTTTGTTGGTTTGAATGATGTCTGTGCACCTTCAGAAAGAGGGCCTTCCACAGACCACAGCTGTATATTAGATGAGTACCTGTTTTTTCTATTGACTTGATATGATTTGTTGATTCATTTCTGTTCATTTAAAATATGTTAATACATTGATTAATTCAGCAAAGCAAAACCTCTGACTGTCTTTCTGAATGCAATCTCAAGTTTGAACACAAGAGTATCTTCACTCTAACGGCACAAAATGTTCTGTGGTACGTACCTTGGTTTTTATCGTTCTGTTCAGCATCTCCACTAAGTGAAGGAAGAACTGAAAACATAAAAAAAAATGTTTATTATGATTTTGCATAAACATCAGTAATTATTTAAATAATAATAATTATTTAATAATTTAAAAGAAACGTAATGCTGCAAACTGTAAATGGGGGGGGGGGGGGGGGGGAGAACTAGTCTTAAGGAACACAGTAAATATGATTTAAATAATACAAGAAGACATGGACCTGAGAAGTAGGCATGTCACACCCATGGGGGATGCGACACAGGGATACTTTCATAAAAACACAAATCCGTCCGCCTCACTTTTTACAGAAGGATTCATTGTTGAAAACATATTGGTCCAGTTAGATTGATTGAATGGCCATGAAGCCCATCACTGCCAGCCAATTGATGAAGCCACCATTCAGAGAAAGTAAATAAAGAGTTAACAGCAGAGCCCTGTAAAGTGATGTGGCGGGGTGAATTCCAATGACACTGGAACGTTTGAGGGGTTCTAGTAGTTACAGTAAAGTCCAGTGGAGGGCAGTAATACACCTTGTGGCGTCCACTCTGCCGGAAATGAAGAAGCAGTGACACGGCAGGAAGACGAGCTTAAAGAGGCAGTATAATGAAAAAATTCTCTTTATAATGGTTTTTCTACAATGATATACATTCTTTTAGTCTCATTCAGAAAGCCAAAGTTGAAAAAGTTCTGTTCCTCCCTCCCTTGTTATTACACATTTTGTAAAAAGTCAGCTAGAAACAGACGAGTTCGATTTTCCATTAGTGAGGGGTCAAATGAAAATAGTTTTAAAGATTATCATCTATCAAAATGATTGTTCTAATAATGTATGTTCTCATATGTACAATACTGCAACAATCTAGAACAAAAAACTGAATTGCTGCTAGTTATTGGACTGTTTTACTCAGTTATTTTGTATTTGACATTTATTTGTTAATTCACTTTACCATTGTGTGTTGTGTGATTCAGATGTACCAGCTTGATTAATGAAGCAGTAAAACAGTGTCTCATAATGTTAACTGACTGTGAGACTTTGAATGTATTCACAAAACTCGGCTAAGTCTGAATGACATATGGTTTTATGATTTTGCACTTTTTCTTTTTCTGAGACTGGTTTTGAGTTGAATGATTTAAAATAGCTCTGAGACATCTATTGTTAAAGCTGCTGTATTCTTGAAAATATCACCAAATGACACTGGGTATGAGTCATAGACATGGTTTGTGCTGTCTTAAATCATTGTAAAATTCATCAATAACTGTACAAGAAGTGTTAAAGGATGTTGGCATAAAGTGTGTGCTACTCCATTGTACATCTTGAAACTTGATATTAATGTATTTGTGTATCATTGTAATGAAAAGCAAAAATGCTTTCATTTTCATTTAGAGTATCGTAAAAACTAAATTGGGAGTAGACGGATGTCCTTAGAACACCCTCACTTTTAAAATCGTTGCTCCATCTAAGACTGAGGTGGAGATAAAGAGGTTCGGAACGGTGTCGGGAACATCTTGTTTCCTGTATATGAACCTAGGTATGAATAAACAGAATTGAAGTATAGGGGCACAACAAGTCAGTGATGTATTGAGGGGCCTGATCATGCAGCGCACGGAAAGTAAGGACTAGGATTTTAAACTCAATACGTAAATTAACTGGGAGCCAATGAAGACTGGAAAGAATGGGGGTAATGTGGGCTGTTCTGGGAGCACCGGTCAAAAGCCTGGCAGCAGCATTCTGAACATTCTGAAGTCTCTTTAGAGTCGACTTCTTAAAACAGGAGAAAAATCGAATTACAGTAATCAATGCGTGACGAGATGAACGCATGTATGATTATTTCAAGATCTGGTTTGGACAGCAGATTTCTTAGTTTGGAGAATTTCTCAGATGATAAAAAACAGTTTTTAGTCAGTATATGACAGTGACCCTCCAAAGATATTTATTTCAAAAACAACCCCAAGGTTTCTGAGACTGTTTTTCACAGATGTGCTCAAATCACCAAGGGAGTTCTTGATCAAAGGGATGTTTTTATCCTGAGCAATGATCAGATTTTCTGTTTTGCCAGAATTAATCTGCAGATAATTCAAAGTAAACCAGTTTTTGATAGCAGATACACAATCCAAGAATTCAGATAAGAAACCACCACAACCACGGATCAACCGACCAAGAGGCATCAGGTACAATAAAAACAAAACGGGCCCCAGAACAGAGCCCTGGGCTACTCCACATGACAGGTCAGACACATTAGACATTACTTTTAATACCATCCGTCCGGCTCTACTGGGTGAGATGCTAACAGAGATGCAGGTGGACTTCTCCATTGTGTCCTGGATTGTGGACTACTTAACTGGCAGACCACAGTATGTATGCCTGCGACACTGTGTGTCTGACTAAGTGGTCAGCAACACCGGCGCCCCTCAAGGGACTGCCCTCTCTCCCTTCCTCTTCACCACCTACACCACGGACTTCAACTACTGCACTGAGACCTGTCATCTTCAGAAGTTCTCAGACAACTTTGCAGTGGTTGGATGTATCAGGGAGGGGGACGAGGTGGAGTACAGGGCTGCTGTGGACAGCTTTGTCACATGGAGTGAGCAGAAACATCTACAGCTCAATGTGACAAAGACCAAAGAGCTGATTGTGGACCTGAGGAAAACCAAGAGGCCAGTCAGCCTTGTCTCCATCCAGGGGGTCAGTGTGGACCATGTGTAGGAGTACAAATACTTGAGAGTGGTGATTGACAATAAATCAATCAATCAATCAATCTTTTATTTGTATCGCGCCAAATCATAACCAATGGTATCTCAAGACACTTTACAGTAGAGCAGTCTTAAGGACGGACTCTTCATTTTATGGATACACACATATGCATATATACGTATATACACATACATATGTATCCCACACCCAACATGAATTCATCATGGCGGCAAGGAAAACCTTCTGTTAAGCAGCAGGAACCTTGTGTGGATCCCATTCCTATGATGAACAGCCATCCACGTTATGCTGTGTTGGGTGTGTGCAGAGGAGAGGGTGGAGACAGTTGTTGAGACTCTGTAACTCCACACTGAGGATCCCACGGACCTGCAAGACAAAAGCCAGAAGGAGTACAGGAGCAAACACACAAGGGAAGAAGCAGACATAGAGGGAGTGTTAGAGAGAGGAATGGGACCCTCTCCGGTCCCTCTCTAACCTAAATGACCTCTCTCTTAACGCCCTCTCTAACCTCTCTCCAACCGAGCATGCCAGACCCCCCCACCGGCAGTCTATGCCTATTGCATCTTAACTATGGTCTATGAGCTGGTTCCTAACTAAAAGCTTTACCAAAGAGGAATGTTTTGAGCCTAACCTTAAAGGTAGAGAGGGTGTCTGCCCCCCGAACCGTGGTTGGTAGATGGTTCCAGAGAAGTGGGGCCTGATAACTGAAAGCTCTTCTTCCTATACTACTTCTAGAGACAAATGGAACAACGAGTAGGCCAGCATTTTGAGAGCGTAGTGTTCTGGGGGGATTGTATGGCACTACAAGCTCCTTGAGATAGACTGGTGCCTGTCCATTTAGGGCTTTATAAGTGAGGAGAAGAATCTTGATTTCTATTCTATATTTTATGGGAAGCCAATGCAGAGAGGCTAATACAGGAGTAATGTGATATCTTCTCCTAGTTTTAGTCAGTACACGTGCTGCAGCATTTTGAACCAGCTGAAGTGTCTTCAGCGACTTGCTCGGGCAGCCTGTTAAAAGAGAATTACAATAATCCAGTCTAGAGGTAACAAAATCATGGACTAGCTTTTCAGCGTCGCTCTGAGACAGGATAGGTCTGATTTTAGCAATGTTACGGAGATGAAAGAAGGCAGTTCTTGAAGTTTGTTTTATGTGAGAGTTGAAGGATAAATCCTGATCAAATAGAACCCCAAGGTTTCTAACAGTTGTGCTTTGTGCCAGAGTAATGCCATCTAGGGCAGTTAGGCTAGCATAGGTTTCTCTAAAGTGTCGTGGGCCCAGTACAATGACCTCAGTCTTGTCTGAGTTAAGAAGAAGAAAATTTTGCTCCATCCAGGCCCTAATGTCCTTTAGACAGGCCTCAAGTTTAGATAGCTGATTTGTCTCACCTGGCTTCATTGATACATACAGTAGGGTATCATCAGCATAGCAGTGAAAGTTAACAGAGTATTTTCTCATAACATTACCAAGGGGGAGCATATAGATACAGAAGAGGATTGGACCTAGCACAGAGCCCTGAGGAACCCCGTAGCTTACTTTATTGTACACAGAAGACTTATTATTCACGTGTACAAACTGGTACCTATCAGATAGATAGGACTTAAACCAGTTTAGGGCAGTCCCTGTGATTCCAAGTAATTCCTCTAATCTCTCTAGTAGAATATAGTGATCTATAGTGTCAAAAGCTGCACTAAGATCTAATAAAACCAGCACTGAGAGTCGTCCTTCATCTGAAGCCCAGAGTAGATCATTAGTTACTTTAACTAAAGCAGTCTCTGTGCTGTGTTGAGCTCTAAAACCTGACTGGAAGTCCTCGAACAGGTTGTTGTTTTGAAGGAAGTCACAGAGCTGAACCGCCACAACTATCTCAAGAATCTTTGAAATAAAAGGAAGATTAGATATAGGCCTGTAGTTTGCTAAAGTGCTGGAATCAAGAGTAGGTTTTTTGAGAAGGGGTTTGATTACAGCTACTTTAAAGGACTGTGGCACGTAGCCTATTGATAGGGATATATTTATTGTCTCCAACAAAGATGGGCAGACCAGGGGAACAACTTCTTTAAACAGCTTAGTTGGGATCAGATCTGAAAGGCAGGTCGATGGTTTGGAGGATGAAATAATAGAGTTAAGTTCCTGAAGTCCTATATGTGTGAAACAGTTTAGGTTAGGCCTATTTACATTTAATGGTACAGCAGGCCCAGGTGAAGGCAGGGAGTGGCTAATTTTATCTCTAATCTTATGAATTTTATCGTTAAAAAATGTCATAAAGTCCTCACAGCTGAGGGCTAGAGGAATCATGGGCTCAATAGAGCTCTGACTTTGTGTTAGCCTGGCTACAGTGCTGAAAAGGTACCTCGGATTATTTTTATTTTCTTCAATTAGTGAGGAGTAGTATGTAGATCGAGTATGTCGTAAGGCTGTCATGTATTTACTATGGCTTTCTTGCCAAAGTATTCGTGACTCCTCTGTTTTATTGGAGCGCCACATTCTCTCTAATTTACGGGTTGTTTGTTTGAGTGTGTGAGTTTCACAGCTAAACCACGGAGCTTTCCTCTGACGTTTAATAGTTTTTTCCCTCAATGGGGCAATTGAGTCCAAGGTGGATTTTAGTAGACTAGCAGAGCTATCGACAAGCAGATCCAGTTGAGAGGGGTTATAATTAATATCATAGTTATTTATTGGATGGTGCACTGAGTTTAAGGCAGCAGGAATGGCCTCTTTAAATTTAGCCACAGCACTATTGGACAGATTTCTACTCGTAACTATTTTATTGCACAGTGCGAGATCCTCTAGGATAATGTTAAAAGATATTAAAAAGTGATCTGATAGCAGAGGATTTTCAGGGTAGACTTTTAGTTCATTAATATCAAGGCCATATGTTAGAACAAGATTTAGAGTATGATTTAAACGATGAGTAGCTTCATTAATAGTTTGAAAAAAGCCAACTGAGTCTATTAGGGACATAAAGGCTGAGCTCAGGCTTTCACTATCTTTGTCAACATGGATATTAAATTCTCCTACAATCAGTATTTTATCAGAACTGAGGACTAAGTTTGATATAAACTCAGAGAATTCTAATAGAAATTCAGAATAAGGACCTGGAGGACGGTAAATTATCACAAATAACACTGGCTGGCAGGTTTTTGATTCGATATGAGATAAATTTAGAACCAGGCTTTCAAAGGAAGTGTAACTGGCCTTTGGTTTAGGATAGATTAGAAGAGAGGAATGATAAATAGCTGCTACACCACCTCCACGGCCTATGTCTTGTGGCATATGAGTATTTAAATGACTGGGAGGAGTGGCTTCATTTAAACTAACATATTCATCTTGATACAGCCATGTTTCAGTTAAACAGAATAAATCAAAGTTATTTTCTGAGATAAGGTCATTTACTAGTAGAGATTTGGATCTCAGTGATCTAATATTTAATAGAGGACATCTAATGGTTTTATGTTTTGGTGTTTCTAGATTTGAGATTTAAATTTTTTTCAGATTTTTATAATTGATAGCTCTTTTATTTGATTTTATGTTAAAATCATTGTGGAATTTGGGTCGGGGGACTGACACCGTCTCCATAAAATAATATTTTATGGAGACGGTCCAGTTTATTCATCCAATAAACTGGACTGGGGGAGGAACACTGACTCTCTCTACAGGAAGGGCCACAGCCGCCTCTATTTTCGGAGAAGGCTGAGGTCCTTCAACATCTGCAGAAAAATGCTGAGGATGTTTTACGAGTCTGTGGTGGCAAGTGCGATCCTCTACGCTGTTGTTTGCTGGAGGAGAAACTAGTGTTGTGTTCAAGACCACACTATCCGAGACCAAGACTTGCCCGAGACCAAGACAAGACCAAGACTTTCAGGAGCTGAGACCGAGTCAAGACCAAGACCAAGACCATAAACATTTTTTTTTTCAATTTAAAAAAATTTATAAATGAATAAAATTATGGCAAGGTTCAACAGTTAAATAACATTCTCTCTTTAATTTTAGTTTATTTTAAATACATTTGACGGACAAAAAAGGTGCCTGCAAAAAATTAACTAAAATATTAAAACTACTACTGCTACTGATAAATTCACAATTATTCTACATATTTGAAAACAAGATTTTTATGTCAGCTGAATGTACAGCAAGTGTTTAAAAGTATTTCTGCCAAGAAATAATGATTCTTGATTCAGATTCTTTGAGTTGTGCAGGTCAACAGGTCACAGAGTTCACAAGATAATTTTTTATTTTGAAAAATCCTTTACACAGGCCATTTTTATGAATTCACTCATTGATATAGTTTAATTTGGTTGCTGTAATGTAACTAGGATATTCAATTAACAAAGGTTTCCAACTGTAACTGTAAAAGTGAAACTTTCTGAAATAAAACTACAAACAAGTTGTCAGCAGTGTAAAAAACATAGAGCTACAGGTAGATGTGAAACTAAATAAAACAAACTCAAACCCTGGAACAGTCATGTGACAAATTAATCAATAGTTCTTGTTGAGAATTATTATTATTCTGGATACAGTGGAAACCAAAACTATAAAAAATAGTTATAATATGAACCAGTTTATATTGTGGGGAACATATTATATACATAGATGTAATTGGAGTCTAAAGCCACAAAAAAAAAAACACCACTTTAAAAAGAAAATAGACTAATATACGACCTCTTTACAGTTATTTGACTCATTCTGGCTTGTGCAACTCTGCGGCTATGACGCGCTGGTGACGACATAAACCAAGATGGCGGCGGCCCGGACTACAGCCGACACTATGTAATAAAGCCTTAAAAGACATTGATATAATGAAAAGAGTGGATGGACAGAGGCATTAACATGCGGACTTTCACACGGACACACACAGACTTATTAAACACACACAGACTTATTAAACACACACGGACCTCACTAAACACGGTAAATGGAACAGGCTTCACCGGTTGGCTGGCACTAGGACCCAGAAGCAGAGTAAGTACGTCCCCCATCCAGCCTTCACAGGCTGTAATATCACCAGTTTATCATTTTACCAGTTGTTAGAGCTACTGTCTTTACCATGGAGATAATATTTATTCATGGTGATTGTTTTCTGGAGTTTTACTGGGATTTTTTACCAGTGATTACTTCATATCTCCCTTGCGCTCCGCGGTCCAAACTGACACCGTAGCCACACGCGTATGAGTGTCACACACGTCACTCAGTCACATTAAGGAAGGTTGTGGTCATTATACTGGGTGGATTAAATAATTAATAAAGGATTGTTTTATCCTGTTCTTCTCCGTGTTATTATCACATTATAAAAAAGTTTAAAAATAGCAGGAATTAGTGCTGGTCTCGAACGGTCTTGATGGAAAATCCCGAGTCCGAGACAAGACCGAGTCAAAATGCTTCAGAGTCCGAGACGAGACCGAGACCTTTAAAATTTGCTCTCGAGACCAAGACCGGTCTTGACCACCACAACACTAGGAGAAACTGAGGGTTGCAGACGCCAACAGACTCAACCGCAAGGCCAGTGACGTTGTGAGGATTAAACTCTCTCTGACAGTGGTGACAGAGAGGAGGAGCCTGTCCAAAGTGAAATCCATCTTGGTCAATGAGTCCCACCCACTCCATGATGTGCTGGTCAGTCACAGAAGCACCTTCAGCACCAGGCTGATCCATCCATGGTGCTCCACAGAACGCCACAGGAAATAATTCCTGCCTGTGGCGTTCAAACTGTATAATTCATCACTGTAACCTCACAGCTTGATTGTTGTAAATATCTGTATCATATTTGTATATTAGTATTATTTTTGTAAATATATGTATTAAATTTGTGTATAATTTGTATAATTAGTATTATTTTTAGTAGTATTTACTATCTTTCTTTATTTTTTACTACTGTAATGTGTGTGTATCTGATCTTTATCTTTTACTTAATTATATACTTATTTAGTGTTTATTTTTTCTTCCGTCTTTGTAAAACATTTTATTCTTTTATTTGTGATTTACTTTTCACAAAGTGGCTGTAACAAAAGCAATTTCCCACTGGGATTAATAAAGGAATTCTGATTCTGACACAAAATAAAATCAATCAATAAACAATACGTAATTTGTATTTCTTTAAATCAGCAGTAAATGTGGTCTTTAACTACAATCGTTTGATTTCTAAATGTAAAACATCTTCTAATGAAAAGACTATACTGTTAGATGTAAAATGTATTCCTGCTTTCATAATGTGTGTATGTCTTCATCTCTTGATGAGCTCATGTTTGACCCTGATGATCACAAATGTCTTAAGAATCATAACAAAAGAAGACACATGTGCCAGGCCAAAGGAAGGACAGACAAGATAACGACTGGATAAAAATGCTGAGAAAAACTATGTTCCGGGCTGAAGTCAGCAGACCCCTGGGGTTTGTTGGTTTGAACAATGTCTGTGCACCTTCAGAAAGAGGGCCTTCCACAGACCACAGCTGTATATTAGATGAGTGCCTGTTTTTTCTATTGACTTGATATGATTTGTTGATTCATTTCTGTTCATTTAAAATATGTTAATACATTGATTAATTCAGCAAAGCAAAACCTCTGACTCTGTCTTTCTGACTGCAATCTCAAGTTTGAACACAAGAGTATCTTCACTCTAACAGCACAAAATGTTATGTGGTACGTACCTTGGTTTTTATCGTTCTGTTCAGCATGTCCACTGAAAAATGAAGTAAGACCTGAAAACATAATGTTTATTATGATTTTGCATAAACATCAGTAATTATTTAAATAATAATAATTATTTAATAATTTAAAAGAAACGTAATGCTGCAAACTGTAAATGGGGGGGGGGGGAGGACTAGTCTTAAGGGACACAGTAAATATGATTTAAATAATACAAGAAGACATGGACCTGAGAAGTAGGCATGTCACACCCATGGGGGATGCGACACAGGGATACTTTCATAAAAACACAAATCCATCCGCCTCACTTTTTACAGAAGGATTCATTGTTGAAAACATATTGGTCCAGTTAGATTGATTGAATGGCCATGAAGCCCATCACTGCCAGCCAATTGATGAAGCCACCATTCAGAGACAGTAAATAAAGAGTTAATAGCAGAGCCCTGTAAAGTGATGTGGCGGGGTGATTTCCAATGACACTAGAATGTTTGAGGGGTTCTAGTATTAAAGTAAAGTCCAGTGGAGGGCAGTAATACACCTTGTGGCGTCCACTTAGTATTTCATGATGACTAACTGTGTCCAAGCCTATACTTCAATGAAGGAAGACTCTCAGAGCAAATGTTCATTTTTCAACGAGCCAGCGATGAGATTTAAAAAAAGATGAAACAAGTATGACCTCAAACACAAAACATGCATTGGAGCTGCATTTCCTGGTCCTATCACTAGACGAAGCTGTCAGGACAAAGGCAGGTTATCCATCAAATAGAACTAATAGAAGATGAAAAGATAATTTCTCCGTTATCGGCTGATAACTTCTGAGAAGGATAGTTATGGGGCTACAAACATTCAGCTTAGTAGTTTATGTCTGTAAATCAATGCTTAACGTCTTCTCTACAGCAGAAAAAACAAAACAAGGAGATGGGGCAGAACGCAGGTTCTCCTCTTACTCACCAAACCAGGACTTTTTCTCTTTCTTTTGTGGCTGAGGAGCTGCCCTTGATGTCAAAGTGCTGCTCTGAGGTTCTCCGTGGTTTTCCTCCAGAATTTCATTAAAGACCTTCATCAGTTTAGAGAGCTCAAAGTTCTGCTGACACAGAACTCGGTTCCGACACTTTTGGATCATTTCGGATATGTGCTGCATGTTCTGCTGGCACCTGTTAAGGATAAGAAAAATACGTGATAGATCAACTTTAGTGTCATACATGTACAAGTTGTAGAGGGTTTAGTAAGTTTTATTCTTCATTTACCGTATTTTTCGGACTATAAGGCGCACTTAAAATCCTTTAATTTTCTCAGAAATCGACAGTGCGCCTTATAATCAGGTGCGCCTTATGTATGAAATTAATGTCAACATGTTTTAGTGCAACTTTGGTAAACTATGAAGTTGCACCTCTTGATGGATTTTTGGCGCTTTAGGGCTACCGTAGTCAAGCGCCTCGTGGAGTGATATGTACCTGTACTGTGCTTCAACATACTGAACTCAAAATGTGAGTGTAATGTTCTATATTTTATGTGTTAAACCTGAACAATGTTGAGTTATTGTTAATGAGTTGAATAAAGTTAGACTCATCTGACTATTTTGTTTCACTTATAATATAAAACCGGTGCGCCTTATAGTCCGGTGCGCCTTATGTATGAAAATAGACCCATTCGTTGATAGTGCGCGCCTTATAGTCCGAAAAATACGGTATTTGTTTTGGGGTGCCACTTCTTTAGAAAAAGGAATAACACTGTTTATCAGTCATTGTACATTAAACATTATCAACAGGTTAATATTCATACAAACACTACAGGGCTGAACAATTTTTGAAAATAAATTGTGATTTTTTTTTTCCTCAATATTGCATATGCGATTATTTTTTCGAGAGCCTCTTGTGTATTTTTCAATGAACACAAGCAATTAATCATTCTGTTTCATAATAAACAATCTCAGATTTATTTAAACTTTAAAGAAATATGAAATGTAAATTTTAAAGCACAGATTACAACAATAAAGCAAATATATCCGTGGCTTTACCTCTTCAACATTAGGGATGGGTATATTACTCTTATCGATACCTTACTCTTTTTTTTTTTTTTTTAAATCAATGGAAAAACAAAAAACAAAAACAAATAACGATCTGTTTATTTTTGAATATTTTTAACAATATGGCACACAAAATAAATGAAATACATAAGTAGTTCTAAAAACACTATAAATGTATTAATAAAACAGTAAAAAATACCATATAAATAACTTTTTTATATTAACAAAACACTAAACCAACTAACTAAATACAAATATTCTAATCAAGCATATCAAACAACTTAACAGCTGCGGCTGCACTGGCTCGTGACAAGGCTAATGTTGATTTACCCCTAATTATGATCGCAAGTCACTATTCGAACTAAACGTTGCCGGCAGCCGAGGCACGGTAGCGGCCGATGTGCGGGGAAACCTACGTAGCCTAGGACCACTACGCCGTGAAGACCCAGCGACCCACAAAGTAGCAGATTTGCCTGCCAGCACTCGCCGCCACTGGAGCAGACAAAGGCAGCGCAACAGACGACAGAAGAGTGGCTGCCATGGAGGACCATTGGCTAGGCTTAAGGCTAAGCCGTGGAGAACCCCCACACGGCGTGCACACACACCTCATCTGCTGCTCTGTTTCTGCAGCAGAACACACTTATTGTTTTACTGTAGTGTGCAGTTTTCTGGCTGAAAACAATAAATGTGTCGATAGCGTCTACAGACACGTCTACTCATGAAGCGACGCGAAGAGGCGAGCACTGTCCACAGTAGCCCCTCCCATCAGTCAGCTCTGCATGCGGGTTCTTAAGGAGGACTTGTCAAGGTGTGTAGGTGTGGTGTGGACCAAAATGCAGAGCGAGATGGTGGCAGAATGCAAGCATAACGTTCTTGGAACCAGTCCATGTTTATTCCAAAAACAATCAAAAGGGCAGCACGAAGAAACCAGGGAACAAATGCAGCGCTTAGACGAGGCCGAAGAGCTGGACTCTGGCGGCCTCCCGAGAGGCGGCACGGGCGAGACAGACGGTGACACCTCCGACGGGCCAGACGAAGAAGGCTCTGGTGAGACTAGACAACCTCTGTCGAGACAGACGAAGAGGGCTCTGGCAAGCTGGGAATTGGCGGCCGGGTGCTGGGAGACTCAGGGACCCTAGACTGGAAGCGGGGAGACTCAGGGACCCTAGAAACAGGGACTCTAGCCTGGAAGCTAGGGGACTGGCGGTGCTGGGCCTTCTTCTTGGATCGACCTTTCTTTTACAGGCTTCGTGGTCCTCCGAAGGCCAGTCACGTCCCCAAGTAGGGGTCTCTGACAGGATCCTCCTCTGGCAGAATCCTACCCGCCCTGGCCTCATGGGAGAAGCTTTGGAAGTATAAAATCCTCTCCACAAAGTTCTTCTCAGCTGGGTCCACTGTTGGCTGGATCATTCTGTCAAGGTGAGGTGTAGACAGAGAAAGAAGGTGGCAGAATGCAAGCATAGCATTCTTGGAACCAGTCCATATTTATTCCAAAAACAACCAAAAGGCAGCACGAAGAAACCAGGGAACTAATGCAGCAGGACATGAGGAGGGTAGACAATGACATTAAAACCACAACACGCTGCATCCAAGCACTCAGCTAAAAAGTGGAGGAGGCCTGATTGGGAATGGGCCACACCTGTGTGGAAACAAGAACGAGCTAATCAGTCACCAACCAAGCACACAGACCTCACTGGGGGGGTGGAGCCACAATCAGGAATACCTGAAACACAGACAAGAGTTAAACACAAGAGGCCAGACTCAAACAAAATAAACAAAGACAGAATAACTGAAACAGGACCACAAGGGCTAAAAAACAAAACTAAACAGAACCTGACAGGCAGTACGGCAGAATCAATGCTTGTCTGAGGCTTGAGGATTAATGCAACCTTAAAAGTACCGATAACAGGGCCGATAAGGATGTAGCTTGTCAGTCCAAAAAAAAAAAAAAAAAAATCGCAGCCTTTGCGACTAGAAAATTGCGTTTTATGATATCGCGAGAATATCGCAAATGCGATTAATCGTTCAGCGTTAGCGCTATGCTTGCTAAACTAAGGCTAATACTAGAGTACATAAAATAAGGAAAGAAAGCTTAGTAAAAGAAAGAAAGATAGAGAAATCAAATCAACAGAGCAGGATGGGATATAGAGGCCTGTGTGTGCATGTGTGTGTTAGCTTCTATCGTTTGATCAGTATGACAATGAGATGTGTGTATGCGTTTTAAGCATGAAAAGTTTTGTGAATGTTGTCACTTTTTTACTTTACTTTTTTTTTATGCAGCATATAAACACTGACAAAGATGAAAAAAAAAAAAACAGAGCAAAACAAAACATCAGAAAAAGAACATGCTGGAATGCCATGTCTGTATAGATTGTTCCTGCGATAACGTCAGTGTGATAGTCCTTATCCTGTCGTTGATGTATGTACAGTTCATTTCTCTCACTTTTTCGGCATTGTTCTTCTTGAGTCCTTATCTTATGGGTCAACTGCTCCATTACATATATTTTATTCACAATTTTCAGTCATCTTGTGTTGGTGGATCAGGTTTGTACCATTTTTTTGTAATTGCTTTTTTACAATACTAACAAAATGTTCAACAAATATCTGTCTTCTTTTAACACAACATTCCCTGTCATACTGTCAAAGTAAAGTAATATACATGACTCAGATATGTCATAATCCAGAATTCTGACAATAACCAGGTCAACATCCTCCAAAAAAACTACATTTATGATCTACATTTGTTGCCCCACATTTTCTGGATTTTTGTGTAATAAAAAATACAAACTAATCTCCAAGCACGTGATGATGTGGTTGACTGTTGTGTTCTCCAAATATGTAACCAATCATCTTCAGAAATATTCACTCCCAGCTCTTTTTCCCATTTCAACCTTACATATGAAGTTGTATTC
This sequence comes from Gouania willdenowi, assembly GCF_900634775.1. NCBI lineage: Eukaryota > Metazoa > Chordata > Actinopteri > Blenniiformes > Gobiesocidae > Gouania > Gouania willdenowi. The sequence goes on along the minus strand of NW_021144952.1, from coordinate 250,876 downwards.
CCTCTTGTATATTCCAATTATGGTCCTGATTATTCCATTATTATTGAAATTTACATTAAGCTTTATTTCTTTGTCAAAATAGTCCCTTATTTGTAAATATCTGTAGTGGTCCTGATTGTTTAATTTATGTTTTTGTTTAATTTCCTGAAAAAATGAAACTGAAAAATTCCCATTTTTAATTAGGGTACACATTGCTGTTATTCCACATGAAATCCATTGTTTAAATGTCTGGTCAAAAGAACCGGGGATGAAACGCCTTTCATAGGCTAACCATTGAATTAGTCTAAGCTCTTTCTCCAGTCTATGTTTTTGTACTGAGGTGTATTTACTGCTTCACGTGTAGGAAATTAAATCATTTAAATTGAACTTTGACTGTGCTAGCCTCAGCATTCCTGGCCAAGCAAAGGAACAGTAGAATCAAAGAACAGGTTTGTTCCTGTTATCACCTCTTTGTTACATTACGATAAAAAATAAACAATTAATCAATGTTTACTTGCTAAGTTTTCAAACTCTGGGCTCCGACCTCCTGCGGAGCCCAGGAGATTTAATCATCCTCACAGGTCACTCAGGATGTTGGAAGAATACCAGCTGTTTGTTTCCACCTCAAAATGAGATCATCATGTGAGGGTCTTATCACCTAAATGGACAAATGTTGCTTCCTTTCTTTGTGTCCCAGAAAAGGGTTGTTAAGTAATCATGTGACATCTGAGAACTTTGTGAAAGATATAAGCTTCTCTCTCCTGTTCTTGCTTCAGAGTAAATCTGACCTCGGCTGCTCTCACAGGGTTTTTGTCTCTCCCCTGTTCTTTTGATTCTGCTTGTGTTAATAAACTTTGTGTTATTATGCAAGCCAGTTTCAGCGATGATCCCTTTTTTCCACACTACATCTTTTTCATCATTCACATCTCCATCTGGGGAAACCACGACAAATTTGGCGTTGTCGGGCAGTGACTGCTACAGTTGTTCCTCCGTGTCTCGGTGGCCCGAGTTCATCCAACATCCTTGGTGAGTATGAGATGGGTGTTTGGGGTCACTGTGTTAACATGGATATTGTACAGTTTAAAAGAACTTGTGCATTGTGTGATGTTTGTAACGATGAGGAGTGGAAAGGGTTTCGCCTAAATTATGTTGTTAAATTGAGACAGACATTGGAATATCGATAATGACAACAATAACAAAAGAAAAAGAGAACTAAATTGCTAGGATAGTTTTGTTTGGAATGGTAGGGATGTAATGGCTATTTTATGGTTTTGGGACTTAATATCCATGCAAGAATTGGGAACATGGCCATTTTTCCTACATTCTGTAAGTCTCTGTCGCAGGTTTCGTCACTTAATTATGAGATATGCTATAGGGGATTGACACTTAATTTGGTAAAGTTAAATTTTGAAATAAAGGAAATGAGAGAGAAATAAGAATGACTTGACTATGTTATGAATTCATGAGTTGAGTTGAAATAAAGGAAATGAGAATAACTTGACTATGTTATGAATTCATGAGTTGAGTTGAGTTGAGTTGAAATAAAGGAAATGAGAATGACTTGACTATGGAATGAATTCATGAGTTGAGTTGAAATGAGAGAGAAATGAAAATGACTTGACTATGGTATGAATTCATGAGTTGAGTTAAGATGATTATTTTTGAGTAAAGATTCAGGAATTTACTCAATATGGTGGAAAATGAATGAGCCACTATGGAATAAAGCGCTGTTTTAATGTTTTGTGTGTCAATAGGAGTTAACGAATACAACTGCTGGCCAATTGTATTTGTTTTTTCTGTTTTCTGTTTGTGTGTAAATTAAATGTTCATTTGTATGTCATGTTTGTAAATGTAAGTTGTGTTTTGAATTGTATATGATTTAATGCAAAAGAGGGTAATTGGATATAAGCCCTAATGTTACATAAGATAGGTTTGGTTAAGGATTAGGAATTATGAGCCCTATAAATTATGGGGACTTTTGTTAGACTTTGGTGCTTTTTGAGATCGATTATTATCTAGAATATATTTTCAACATAATGCTAAACATATCTTAACTATAGTATATGTATTTAGCTCTGTTTAAGGTTGGTTTTGATGTCGACCTTGTTTGGGGCCGCTTGCCCTATGTTTGTCTGCAGTCCGCTGTGGCTGCCTTTGTGTCCTCCTGTGCACCACAGGGGGAGGATCTGTGTGTGTGAGTGCGAATGTGTGTGCGTGTGTCTTCGCTCCCTGTCATGCGTTGAATGAATGGTAGTGAAATAGCTGTTATAACTGATTTTAATATAATTTGTGACTTATTGGTGAAGTTACTATTCAGTGTTTGACAGAGCTGTGTGTTTGTGTCTGGATTCTGACTGTTGCCACGATTGACGCTCTGGTTTAAAGTTCTTAATAAATAAATAGCGTTGTGCTGCATGCTGACGTCTGGGTTTTAATTTAGATTTTACACTTTTAGCATTGTCTGATCCATGAAGCCGGCATCAGCCGTGGTTGCATGCATTCTTTACTTCAGTGTAGCTGTTGGGGTTACAGCGTTACGTTACTGGATTGATTTATTATAATGGATTAAATTAAATACAACATCAGCATTAATTTGGTAGTGATAAAATATGTTCCAGACAAAGGCCTGATTTAATAATGACAATGATAATGATAATGTTTGATGCTGCTTTTGATTATTAAATAGCAATCTGGTTGGATTAACGTGTGGTTTTTCTCAATTATGTGATCGATTATTTGCTTTGCCGTTTGATGGCATTGTTTGCTAGATTATGTTATTTTTCAGCGGTGTTTTATGTGTTTATGGATCCGTTTTATCCGTTGTCATTTCCTTATTCCACTGACGTGTATTTACGGTTTCAGACTTGTTCACGGCGTTCCGCTGCAGCGTCCGGTGTGAACCGTCTCGGATCGATCGCGTCTTTCTTTTTGTGCGTTTGTTGTGATTCTGTGATTTGTGCCTCTGTTTGTCATGTGTGTTTTATGTGTAAGCTGTTTAGGTTTATTTGGTTCCGCTGTGAAGGTTGCGGGTGTTGTGAATGAAGTGGTAAACTGTGTATTTGATGTTAGGAACTTTGTGTGGCTCGTATTTTTCGGCGAACAAGACATCTTGGTTAAGTGTTTGAATGTGACCATTAGAATATTTGTTAACGTAAGATAATTGTGAACATGCCATGTTGTTTTGTTTTTGTTTTAACTGTCTCGTATTTTGTGCCTGCTAGCTGTGTGTCACTATGCATTAAAATATACGGCCGAGGCGCCGGGTTCGTGTGTTTTGATTATTGGGACTTTGTTGTTTGTGTTCTATGTTTACAATAAATGTATCTTCTGTTGAGCTGTCCTGGTTAGTGTTGTAATTAAGTTGTAAGTTCACTCCGGTATAATGTGAATGTGTTGTGTCGATTTGTTTCCCCGTTGTTTTTGGCGTCTGTTTGAGTTCCCGTGATGTTAACTCTTCGTCGCTAACGTTGCTACTGGACGTTTGTTTGTTTTGAGAGGCGGAGCTACAAGTTACGTCATGGAGTGGACGGACTGTGGTCCGCCCAAAGGGGGGAGGATAATCAGTTTTGGCGCCATCTAGCTAAAGAGATGGTGAACTGCACAATTTTTACTCTAAAGATAAATACTGCCTCAAGCGGTACATATGGGAAACTGCATGCTTTAGTGGAAGCAATGTTGCTCTCTGCTGGTAACATGAAGTTAACACTTATATAGAAATTACTTGTTCATTTAAATACAGTTTATTCTTAATATTTATACATTATAATTAATCATAATTATAATTGTTCCATAAGCTTGAAATATGAGTAAGATTTATAAAAAATTTTTTAAAGGTTTATTTTTTAGTTTTGGATTTACAGCTTTAAAAATGGTGATGACTTGTTATGAAACTGAATTTTTGTTTTTATTTTTTACATAAGGAGTTGAGAAGAGGAGTACCTGAATCACAACTCCTAAAGCACTGAAACACACCTGGTGGTTTTGACTTTGTGGGTGACATGATACTCGAATTCCAGTCGAGAGAAACTGGTGCGTTTATTCATGAAATTATTCAAATAGAACATTTGTTTTGGTTTATTTTTTACACATTTATAGCGACACATTACCTTACACAAACAATAATAACACAATTTATTCACTTATATATGACTTTACAGTGGTATATATGATACATGAAAGGACTTGGCAGTGGACTGAATATTGAATTTGTTTACTTTATTGAGACTAATTTGATTAGTTATCTGCAAGTTAGCTAATCTGTTTAAACTATCAAGTGAATATGGTGAATAATAATTTCAGTATCTGTGCTTAACTTAACTTTGATTGGGGATATTGATATCATTCCAGTTTTGGAGATGATTTAAGGTTTGATCAATTATATCATTACTATTCGGGTGGATTTATTCTCACATCACTTTTTCTGCAGTTGGCAAAGTTCAGTGACCATAGATTTCGTATAGCACACAATTTTTCGTTCGACATTAGATTTATAGTAAAGGAAAAAATAAGAGAAGTTCTTTATAATGACGAGTCCTTACATTACACAGCCATGGTCAGTTGAGGGTACCTTTAATCCAGATGTAGTTAACACCTTACAAGTCCTAGTGTCTACTTATAGAGCAAGTCAGAGGAAAGGAAAAAAGGGAAAGAAATGAAGCGAAGAAAAAAGACAAATTGAATTAGGCATACTCCAACTCTTTGAGATCGTAGGGCAAAGTTTATCTAAACTGGCAAATGACAAAAAGATGCAAAGCATACAAGACATTAAGAAAAAGGAGAAGACCACGAGCAAGTTGACAAAGAAAACCAACATATCTTTCTCTCATGCAACATCAGCAAAGAAGCCACCACCATATGAAAGAGAAGTACGTTTACAAATGTTGGCAAAAGCAGAAAGAAGAGGAGATCAATCAACAAAGCAATTAATGTCAGAGAAAGACGACACGAAGGACAATGAAAGTGAAAATGAAAGTGAAAGACATGAAAGTGAAGACGAAAGTGAAAAAGATGAAAGTGAAGAGGAAGTGGAAGGAGAAAAAATCTCCAATGGAGTTTACGCAACAAAGAGAAGAAAAAGTCTCAAAAGTCAGACACCTGGAAAGATGCACTACGTCCAAAAACAGAAAAGAAAGACAACAAAATGTGCCCAGTGATACTAATCACAAAATCTGGACAAAATCTGGAGTACAAGCCTTGGCAGAATACTGACATGTCTGACATACTTGGAAAATTACCGACGCTTCAAGATGGTGCACACCCCTGGATCTCAAAGCTGGAAGAGGTTCTGGTGGGAACACAGCCAGCGATGGGAGATATTAAGAGACTTTTGGCCAGCCTTATGGGAGTTCCAGCAATGAAAGAGATTCTGCAAACAGCAGGCCTAAAGAGATATGTGGAGACGTCTGTCAATGATCAAGAACGGTTTGCTGCAAGTCGAGGACGGATGTGGAGAACCTTGAGAGGACTTTTTCCAACAAATGTGCATCCTGACAACATCTTCATTGAGCCACTTGGCCACCAAGAGAACCCGAGAGCATATGTATCAAGAGCTCATCGAATGTGGAGAAACGTCACTGGAAAAGATCCCGAATTGAACCAGATGGAGAAATCAATTTTAAGAGCCAAAATCCAGAAAGGACTACCCCTGACAGTGAGGAGCAAATTGGCTGAAGTGTTTGGTCTTGGAAGCCTGACCAAAGGCGTATATACAGATCACATCGCACATCAGGTGGAAGTGTATCGGAAAAAGGAACAAGATCAAGATACTCTCCGAAAACTCACCCAAATACAGTTGATCGATGATAAGAAGAAAGAAAAGAATCAAGCAATTGTCATGCAGAGTCAGCCACAACCGACTCAAGTGCAACCACAACTACAACAACAGTTTCAGCAACAGCCACCTGAGGTTCCCATTGCCTCTTTCCAACAGCCATCGTGTGATCAACCACAAATAGGAAGAGGAAAAGGCCAAGCAAACTTTGGAAGAGGAAGAGGAGGAAACTTCCCACAGATACAAGGACCATGTCATAATTGTGGACAAATGGGCCACTTTGCTCGTAATTGCTACAGCTCCAGAGGAAGCTTCAGAGGAAACTTCAGAGGAGGATTCAGGAATAGCTTCAGAGGAGGCTACAGAGGTCAACAGCAGCAAATCAGGGGACCGGTAAACCCATGTAGGGGTCCGGTACCTGGTTTCTAAAAGGTGCCAGCTGGTAGTGTCAGGGCCGAAGCAAGAATCAACAATAGAGGTGAAAATAAACAATCAACCATTGGAAGTTATGACTGATTGTGAAGCTGCTTTCACCTGTATTCGGCCAAAGGACGCTATACATCTTCCCATGTCTGGACAACTAGTAGGACAATAGGGGTATGAGGACGTGAAACAGCTGATTCCTCTCACAAAACCCAATCAAGCTCTGCTACAAAAATCAGAGACCTCGTCAGTATACTGGATTGGAGATCCAGATCCAGAACTGCTACAATCAGCTACTATGTGGGAAAAGTTCATCGTGGCAAACATGCCTAACGCCAAGCTGCCAGAGTATCCACATCATTGCACACTCAAATACTTCAAGAACGCTGACCAGGCAAATCCAGAACAGTGGTTAAGCAATCAACCCAAACATGTTGAGCTGACTTCGTACTGCATAATATTGGGCCCAGAAGGGGCAGCCATGAAGATAAACACTAATGAATACCTTGAAAAAGAACATGACATTGATAAAAGCATCCCTCATGTGACGCTAATGGTTGCTGAAGGTTTCGAGCAAAAGCATGTGAGTCACATGATGAAAGAGGCCGAAAAGACTCTTTTTATACCTCTTAAAGAGAATTTGGCTATATGGATGAGTGAAGATCGAAAATTCATGAAAATCATGATCTCGGCTCAAGGACGGGGTAAACCTCAAGCAGTACAAATGACACATGAATCAATGTGTAGTGCAAATCATGACTCCGACAGTATGAAAGAAGAAATGTTGCAGAAAGTTCCAGAATGTCTGTGGTCTCACCATAGTACTGACATCGGACTTGTAACGTCAGCCCAACCAGTGAAAGTTGACCTGCGACCAGGAACTAGACCCCCTTGGAGGAATCAATATCCATTGAAAGAAGAAGCAACCAAGGGAATTGAATCACAAATTGAAGGCTTGATGAAGGCCGGTGTCATAGACATATGTGTAAATCCACAAAGCAATACTCCCCTTTTGCCACAACAAAAACCAGATGGAACATTTCGCTTGGTACATGATCTGAGAGCAGTAAATGATGTGGTGGCAGACTATCCCGAAGATGTACCAGACCCGCACACGTTGTTAGCTCAAATCCCCCCAGAAGCAACACATTTCACAGTGTTAGATTTGTGTGGAGCATTCTTCAGTATCCCATTAAGCGAAGAAAGTCAAGAGTTGTTCGGTTTCACATATAAAGGGCAACATTTCAAGTACAGAAGACTCCCTCAAGGGTTCAAACACAGCCCTCATATTTTCAACAAAGTGATACAAGATGACTTGACTGGACTTGGCCTGATCTTAAAAAGCACTGTTATCCAGTATGTTGATGACATCATCATCTGCTCGCCAAATAAAGAAACATGCCATGAAGACTCGATCAAATTGTTGCAGACATTGGCAAACAAAGGACACAAAGCTTCTCAGAAGAAACTGCAGTATTGCCAAGAAACAGTAGTTTATCTAGGTCAGAGGATAACTCATGTACATAGAAACATCTCTGAAAGTTATTTAGAAGATATTCATGTAGCACTAAAACCTTGAACAGTTAGGGAAATGATGTCATTTATTGATATCACAGACTTTTAGAGCAGGAAGATATTACCTTAGAGAGATGCGCTACGGTAAATTCGGCTGAAAATTTGCCAACTCCAGAAGATGGGGAACCACATGATTGTGTGGAAAATTGCGTGTTTAAGAAAACAGATGGTTCTCAGATCCTACATCATACACAGGTATTGAAATTATTGCATGCAATGATAAAACCAAAAGAAATAGCTATAGCTAAGTGTGCAGCTCACAAACAGGACATGTTAAGAAATCAGGAAGGACTGATGGTAGTGCCTTCAGACCTACTGGGCCTAATGATTCAGGAAGCCCTTGGGTTAGCCCATGTGGCAAAGGGAGAAGATAGGAGAAAGATTGCAAAAGTGTGTGGGGTTTTGGTTATAGATTATGTTGACATGATAAAAACCAGTTGTGAATAGATTTTCACAATGGCCTGAAGCATGTCCAAGCAAACGTAAAGATGCTCAGTCTGTTGCTAAGTTTTTGTGTCGCGAAATTAAAGTAGATGGGGTTTACCCGATCGCATATCTTCAGACAACAGGAAAGAATTTGTGGATAAAACAGTAAGATTAATTTTAGGAAAAATTAGAAATTAAACAACGTTTAGGAGCTGTCTATCACCCACAAAGCCAAGGTGTGAATAAATGAATGTTGTGCTAAAAAACTGCATTGTTGAAATCTGTTAGCACACAGGTTTTAATGGGGTTGAGGTACTTCTACTAGCATTAGTGATATGTCGTTTAAGTGGATTCCAAAGCAAAAAGGTCAATAGCAATTAGTGAGATCAATAATGACGGTAGAACAGAAAAAATGTCCACTATTCTAGCTAGGACTATAGCTAGTGGTATTATTGCATCAAATAAAGTTTATACAAATACATCAGTGATAGATCAGAATGTTTCAATAACAGTGATGACAACAGCTAATTCTATGATTTCTGATAATCATACAAGTGCAGCTGTGGAAATGAGTTCCACAACAAATAACTCAATGACAACTTTTTCAGTGCCTATAGAGCCTGAAGGTACAATAACAATACTAGACATTACATCCCAATTCATTATAGTCTATAAATACAACTCAACAGGCTATTGAACAATTGAACATTAGGTTGAATAATATTGAGGACAGTTTTAAAGAGACATTAGATGAGGAGACTGATAACGACTGCGGTGAGATAAATAGTGTGAATACATCACCAGATGAGTATTCGGACGGAGATTTGACACCAGAATAAATGTCTCAGACTTTTCGCGCCATAAGAAAGCGGGAAAAGTGGGAAATCCTGGGGTTTGATGCCTCAGTGTTGCAAATTTTAGATACATGGATAAGCAGAAATATGTGGTATTGGCAAATAACTCACTCCGTTAGAGAAAGTACTGGGATAAAGGGTCCGGTTTAGTGAAAATTCCAACACCAAGCACGTGGAATTCAATTTACGATTAATACCTGAACCTTTGCTGGCTTATTGCCAATCACGATTGGTGACATGGCTGTGGATTCTTACAAAGCAAACACAATTCTGATAATTTGGTGGAAATAGCTGATCGCCTGTTCACATGCAAAATTTACATCACTACAGTTGTTCTTCGCCAGTGGAATGACAGTTTTTGAATATTCTTGAATATTATGAAGATATTGTAGGTTCTGGGAGCTGCTATTTTATCACTTTGTGTGATTTTCTGTTGTTGTACATTGGTACTGACCTTTGCTAAAGCTATGATACAGATGAGGAGGTGACAGTAGTGGTTGATGAGATAGTGGAGACTTATCCATTTTGATTGATTACACCATTCCCTGAACGATATTTTAACCAAGTGGTTTCTTGGTTAAAGGGGGGAACGGAAAGGAAATATGGAATCACGTATTAATAATGCATTAATTAGGCATTGAGTGTTAAACATTAATCAAAAAAGATAGAGGAAAAAAAAAAAAAAAAAAACAACAAAGAAAAATTAGAATTTAGCTATCATGTGGTGTTTAATGTTTGTGCAAGATACTGGTCAGATGTTTTTTACCTTCCAGAACAAGTGTGGGAGTGATGGGGCTAGATGATTCTACCTGCCTATATGAACATGGACACCTCAAACATGGACACTCCAGTTATGGACACTGAAGGACAAAGATATGGATGGCAATTCCCCCAACGAACGTCATGAACTGTGATACTGAACGATAAGTTGATGCTGCCAAAGGAATATCAACAACAACAATTGTCCAATGTTTTCATATGTGTCCTACATGTTTGTGATGTTTATTGTATTGGAATATGTTTATTACAATGTATTCCACCTCATTAATGATTTTTACTTTAGACTAGGTATTTTAACGAATACACATTTTAGAGTTTGCTAGATAGTTTAAAGTGCTTATGTTGGGACCTCAGGTATTGTGATTTTTTTCCGGTTTTTATTTGTAGGGCCAGTGGGGCTTAGGCAAGGAAAGGCTTACTGTAAGGTGCGATGGGTCGACCAGACCTCACAGTGGGCAACCTTTTGTTTGTTTCTGAGGTTCTCAATGTGTGTACTTAATGTAGATGCACGTAGACATTTAGACATTTATGTTTTTCTTTTCAAGTAAAAACAAATCAACTAAATTAGAGTTAAGTAAGTCTATAGACTTGGAGTTAAAGACTGATAAATATAAGATAAAATAAGGCATTAACTAAATAATACTAGTTTTCTCATTTTGATTGGTTAGAGATTTATTAAAATTGGCAGAGGATGATATTTGAAAGGATCCTTTTCACATTTGGAAATTTTACAGTATGATTAAGGCTAAACATGATGAGGGGTTGTCATAACCTTTAAGACTATTTATAACATGGTTGTTATCTTTGTTTTTTCGAGGTTGATGGACCTCGAAAAGGGGGGAATGAGGTGTATTTACTGCTTCACGTGTAGGAAATTAAATCATTTAAATTGAACTTTGACTGTGCTAGCCTCAGCATTCCTGGCCAAGCAAAGGAACAGTAGAATCAAAGAACAGGTTTGTTCCTGTTATCACCTCTTTGTTACATTACGATAAAAAATAAACAATTAATCAATGTTTACTTGCTAAGTTTTCAAACTCTGGGCTCCGACCTCCTGCGGAGCCCAGGAGATTTAATCATCCTCACAGGTCACTCAGGATGTTGGAAGAATACCAGCTGTTTGTTTCCACCTCAAAATGAGATCATCATGTGAGGGTCTTATCACCTAAATGGACAAATGTTGCTTCCTTTCTTTGTGTCCCAGAAAAGGGTTGTTAAGTAATCATGTGACATCTGAGAACTTTGTGAAAGATATAAGCTTCTCTCTCCTGTTCTTGCTTCAGAGTAAATCTGACCTCGGCTGCTCTCACAGGGTTTTTGTCTCTCCCCTGTTCTTTTGATTCTGCTTGTGTTAATAAACTTTGTGTTATTATGCAAGCCAGTTTCAGCGATGATCCCTTTTTTCCACACTACATCTTTTTCATCGTTCACATCTCCATCTGGGGAAACCACGACAGTACCAACTTAAACCACATTTTTAATGTCAATTGGGTGACAGTGTCCACATGTTTAACCATACTTAGTGCTTCTTCTTTGTCTCCAATAAGACTTTGAATTTCTCTTCCTTGTACAAATTCCTCTAAATTTTTCTATTTTGCTACACATCACACCAACAAATTACAGGTCTAATTTGTGCTGCATGAAAATATTTCTTTCCGGATCTGTTTTGTTTTAAATTTGATTCTTGGTCTGTGACCATTCCATATATACCTTGAAATGATTTTATCCCATATTCTAAATTGTTTCTCAGGTATCTAGTAGTAGCAGTAGTAGAGGAAACAAGGGAGAATATACATTTTTATGGTCTCTATTCACGGGCCAATGTCTAATGGAAGGACAGCCCACCTATCCATATCATTCATATATTATATCTTTGATATAATTGACTTTGTATATTTCGTCGATTCTTTGTGTTTGGGTGATGCCAAGATATTCCATTTTTGTTGCATTCTAATCCAAATTACATTTTCATTGTATGTGTTTAGAGGAGTGATAATTGAATGATAAAATTTGCGTTTGAGTCAGATTCAGCTTATATCCCGAGCAGAAACCAAACTTTTTCCAACTGAAACGTTGGTAATATGAGAATACATGTGTCTGGTTCCTCTAAATAACAGATCACGTCGTCAGCAAAAAGCCCAATGGTGTGTAATTCTCTCCCAACCTTTATCAGGGGATGGGAATTGATAAGAATTTAGTGATTCCGATTCCATTGTCAATTCTGCTTATCGATTCGATTCCTTCCCAATTCTCTTATCGATTCTCATTGGGTAGAGGAATGAAATAATACAAATGGATTTGTTTACTTTAACTCTTTATTATCTTATCAATAATAATATAAGCAATGTATTAAACTTTGGCTACAAACATTTGAGAATATTTACAGTGCTCCTTCTGAACTTGAACAACTTGATCCAAAACTAATTCACACATAAAACAAATAATTTCTTTGTAAAAAAAAAGAACATATCAACCAAAAGTACAGCTGCACTTATTGTTATGTATTTAAACGGTAAAGCTGTTGTTTAATCTTTGTTCACATTTCTATAAATGGACCTTCGGAGACGCCGTCCCCTGGTTGTCATATGTGACATCATCAGCCATGTGTGTGAAAGAGCTAACTAAATAAAAAAAGAAAGAAAGACCAAACTAAAGACAACGATCAGTACCAATCCATTTTCCCTTGTCTGATTACTTGTTATGAGGACACAACAAACTGGTGACAAGGTGTGTGTTATTGCAGAAGTGTGTTGTTTTTGGAAGAAAAGTCAGTGCACGAAGCAACTTCAACGCGAGTGTACAGAACCCGGAAGTGAGTAGCGTAGCAACAGAGACGCTACAAACACAGCACAGCTGTGGGTGGAGGAGGTGGATTCTCCGCAGTGGAAAGCGAACAACTACTTTATATGGTGAAAGGAGCTTCACTTGGTGCTAGCATAAACACAATATACATGACCTGGATGAGTTTATCGTTATGTATTTGCAACGTAAGAGGAACCGATTCCTAGGGATTGGATTACTGGGACCTGGTTCTCAGAAAGAACCGGTTTTTGATTCCCATCCCTACCTTTATGCCTTTAAGGTCTTTATTCTGCCGGATTGCTTGGGTGAAAGGCTCTATGAAAACTGCAAACAAGGTTGGTGATCAGCAACAACCCTGCCTGGTAGACCGTTCTAAGGTTATGCTCTCAGTCAGGCTGCCGTTTATTCTTATCCTTTCAGTTGGTCTTTGGTAAAGTGTTTTAATACATTTAATGGCTTTGTTGTTGAGTCCAAATTGTTTAAGAGTCAAGTATAGAAAATTCCAATTAACACTGTTAAATGCCTTTTCTGCATCCAGGCTAATCAAGGCTGCATTTATATTTTTATTTTGGATATGATCTATGATGTGTAGAGTTCTCATAATAATATCATGGGTTTAACTTCCCTTAATAAAGCCTGTCTGATTTTCCTCATTTATGTCACTAATAAAATGCTCATATCTTTTTGAAATAATAGAAGTATACAGTTTATAGTCCGTGTTGAGTAGTGATATAGGTCTGTAATCTGAACAAGTCTTGCTGTTTTTTACTGCATGAAAACCGAGATTATCGACCCTGTGAATGCCTGATAATTCCCGCAAAAGCCCAGGATTATTCGCAGTTATCAGCAGTTCACTGAGAAGTTCGCCTGTGCCGATAATTGTCAGAAACGTACTAGTAGGGGGGTGGGAGGGCACGCCATTTTTATTATAATAATACAAATAATATGAAACAGAAGCTAACAACAGAACACGCTACACATGGCACAGGCTCGTCTGCTAACTTACTACTGTTCATAAAACTTAACTCTTATCGAACTCAAATATCAAAACTACAAGTCATGAAACTCTTTACTTGTTAGTAACTTATTTCTGACGAATAAGTTGTGTTTCTGACTATTAACATACCTGAAAAGAGGAGAAATTATCACAAATGTGATTTAGGTCTACTTCCTCCATCAGGAGCGTTAGTAGAATGAGGAAAACAGAACGTGTGGGGGTGGAGACAAAACCAATCGATCCTAGATAGTCTAACTCAGAACACTCTGTGAATCACAGATAAACATCACTCAATCTGAATTTTAACAATAAAGAATCAAGTAAATCATGTCTATTTAACACTCTTTTAACACTTTTAACTGTCTTTTAACATTGAACTGGTATTTAAGTATTTAAACTCATGAACTCAGTGTTTTAATTTAAATTTTGTGTGCAATTTACAAAACATTACATCCCCAACAACATAAATACACAAAAATTACAACAAAAAAAAAAAACAGCAAAAAAACAAAGCACTAATACACAATAACTCCAGAAATTATACATTTTATAGGAAAAATACTGTACACAAAAAAAATACAAAAGAATGCACAAAATGTCTCAAAACATGACAACAACAAACAAACAGAATGACAAAAACATACAAATTTACTATAAAAACTCTTTGTTTTTTCCACATGCAGCCCTTGGTCTAGTTTTCCAAAGTAAACGTACAAAATGGCAGAAAATCACACAAAACAAAAACAGGAATACAGTAAAAAAATATATATATATAAAAAGGATTGCAGGAAAATACAGTAAAAGACAAGAAAAACAGAAAATACTCCAAAAGCTGTATAAAATTACTACAACTTGCACTTTTTGATCATGTAAAGCACATTGAGTTGCTGTGTGTATGAAATGCACTATACAAATAAATTTGCCTTGCCTTACAAAAATAAAGCAAACGACAACAGTAAGACACAAAATGGCTCACAATAGAAGATGACAACAAATACACAAAAAGACAAGAAAAACACAAAAAAATGACTCTGCCAACACACAGTACTAACAAACAAGCAAAATAACAACAGAAATGCACAAAATGTACTCCAAAAATGCAAAATTACAACACAAATGTGCAACATGAAAAAACATACATTTTACAGGAAATATATATATACTATAAATTGCTATCAAAACTCCTTGTTTTTTCCTGTGTTAATGCTCACATTGGTCATTTTTCTAAAATTAGACGAGAAGCCACATTTTTAATTGGAATAAACCAGCTACCTTATTCGGATTTAAGTTTAATTCGGAATAAAATGTGCATTAGGAATTAAAGCTCCCATACAAACATGTTGGCTCCCAGAGACTTGTGTGTCTTTTCAGTGGAGACAGTCCTGATTTGCATTAGTAGAGATCACAGTATGGTCATTTACATGTGAAAACCTTACCCAGTCCTAGAAGCTGGGGGGTGACTTTCTCACCTTGTGCTGTGAGTTTACGGCAATTCCTGGCAGTTATCTGGAGCTGACTGGAACTTCCAGTTGACTCAGAGTTAACGGCAAATTGCAGTGACGAAAACTGCCGGAAATCCTCATGCAGTGATTTTTCTTAGGGATCACAGATATTACTGCCTCCTTCCAGGATGGGGGAGTTTCATCATATTCAAGTGTATAATTAAATGATAATTCAAATAGTGGTATAAGTTGTTCTCTAAATGTTCTGTACCATTCAGTTAGGCCTAGAAATATTGTTTTGTTCCACCCCGAGGGGCACGACCTAATTTTTTTTATATTTTACATCACAAATATATAGAGATTCCTCAGGAAAAACTTCTCCGGCAACAACCTTGCAGTTTTTGAGAAAAACTATGATAAAGGTGCCCATTTTGAAAAAAGGGAAAACAGGGAATTTTACACTTTCAAACCTGTTTGTCATCCATCCATCCATCCATTTTCAAACCCACTTGCTCCTGTTTTACAGGGTCGCGGGGAACCTGTTTGTCAAATAAACCCAAAACTGCTGAATAACCATTTGAAGTACAAAATAAACCAGTTTGAAGTGTGTGATATACCTGAAGTTGCTATCTAGGAACAATAAACATGATAAAATTATCAAGAAAACTTCTACTGTAGCAATAACATCACAATTACTTCTCATTATGTTATTCCAATTCAAAGGCAATATTTAAGGTAAAATCTGAATAACAGATAGAACTAAGCCAAAATATAATGTATTTAAAAAAGACTTTTTCAAAATAACTCATTTAATGGTGAATTATCAATTTGCATACACAAACAGTAACTGCACTACATGTACATATTCACAGAAGTGATTATTGTAAACAGTATTTAATTTAGATTTATTCATACTACATATATATGTCCCATATTACATTTATTATCATATACACATCACTAAATATCAATATCACTGTCCTCACTATCAGAATTTTTCATCGATTAGTCAGATAAATTACACTTTTGTGTTTGCAAACAACAATATTGTGTTACAAAATATGAAAGACCTCCTAAAAAGAGCAAGCAAATGTCAGTTATTCCTCAAAATTTTATTCAAACTTATTTTTCAACACTTCAACTAAACAGTAAATAAACGCCAGGGTGAAAAAATAAAAATAAATATACAACCTGTTTCCTTAGGTTTATCATAATAAAAAAGTAAAACGGGTGTAGCCACTGCTATAACCCATGTGGTAAGACGTACAGCTTCCTCCACGGTGCATGAGGGACCTGTCTGGACAAAGCTGTTCATGCTGTCCATGTGATGTTCTGTGGGGGACAAAAAAAAACTCACTCATAAGTAAATCTAGTCACAATGAACACATTTACAAAGGTCAGTGCAGGATCATAAATTTGTGTCAGAATTAAGACTGAACGATTGTGGAAAATAATCTAATTGCAATTTTTTTCCTCAATATTGCGATTGCGATTTAATATACCATTATTTTTTCAAGGGCCTCTTGTCATGTATTTTTCAATGAACACAAGCAATAAATAAATCTGTTTCATAATAAACCATTTCAGATTTATTTAAACTTTAAATAAATATGAATTGTAAATTTTAAAGCACAGATTACAACAATAAAGCAAACAAATCTGTGGCTTTACCTCTTCAACATGTCTAACTAACTTCACGTTTCATGAAACATGTAAACATGTGGACTGCACTTCTTAAACACTCTGAACTTAACAGGACAAGAAAAAAAAAATATTGCAGTCTGCGATTAGAAAATAGCATTTTATGATATCGCGATAATATCACAAATGCAATTAATCGTTCAGCGCTAGTCAGAATGCTCTCATCTCTTGAGCTGCCTCACAAATAAGTCCTACATTAAAGATATGAAGAATACATTCTAAACCCAGTTGGCAATATATTAGCTTGCATAACATTCAATTAAATCTTGAAAAGTTTCTGTATTTATTTCTGGTGTCAAGCTGTAGAACAATCTAAGCTAGGAACTGAAGCAAAGTCAAAATATCAACCAGTTCAAGAAAATATACAAAAACAGGTTATTTAGTGAGTTTAATTGATAATGGGCATTAATGATTATTATTTATTAATTAATGTAGCATGGTGATGAGAGGTAGAGAATGTGAATGTGTATATGTATGTGTATATATATGAGTGTATGTATATATATGCATGTATGTGTGTGTGTGTGTGTGTGTGTGTGTGTGTGTGTGTATATATATATATATATATATATATATATTAATTTTATTTAGACCATATGTATATGTCATTAATTAATTTTTTTCAAAGCTTCATTGATATTTAACTTCCTCAAAATGTTCTATATTATGTTGTGCTAATAATTTGTTAAAAAGCAATATTTGCATATTCTGAATAAATAAATAAAAGTGAGTAAACATACCTGCTTTTAGGCAGAATGTGCTGGCTTGTTGATGACTTTGAAGAAGTGCTTGTTGTTGATGGAGTAACTTTTATCAACCTGTTCTTTGAACGCAGCATCTTTGGTGAAACTGCTTCAGAGCCTTCAACTGTGGTTACAAGTCTTTTCAACCGTTCTGTTTTATCTTGACACTTTAGTGCACAAGTCAATCTTTTTTGTTTATAATATACTGATATCAGGCCAGGTGAAACCCGTAGTTTGTTGGGATATCAGAGACCGGTTTGTCCGACATGTTGATTAGCACTATCTAGCTGTCCAACGTTTTGAGCCATTTTTTCGCACACTGCTTGATTTTTTCCCATCAGACTTAGATGAAGGGCTGCGGCCCTTACCCACCATCTTTTCCGACATGAAGAATGCACTTTACGGGTGTTAATCGAGCTTGATCGCCGCTATCAGGTGAAGCTGCGCTGCATACTCTCCTCCATGTTTACACTTTTCTCATTAACTACAGGATAATGTGTGGAGAACGTTTTGCTTGGATACCTTTATTAAATATTATGAGAAAAAAAAGAAAATGTAGTGCCCCATTTGGTGGAACAAAACTGAACGATACAGCTCACGTACAGCAGCCTAAGTTGGTCGGCCATCACTGCCGGAGATTTACCTGTTAATGTATTTACTGCCTTTCGAATTTCTTCTTTTGTAATGGTGACATCAGAAGGTTTGTTCTGATTTTTGCCAGTTAGGTTAATATTCATACAAACAACACTACAGAGCGTTATGCTCGCTAAACTAAGGCTAATACTAGAGTACGTAAAATGAGAAAAGAAAGCTTTGTAAAAGAAAGAAAGACAGAGAAATCAAATCAACGGAGCAGGATGGAATATAGAAGTGTATGTGTGCATGTGTGTGTTAGCTTCTGTCGTTTGATCAGTATGAGAATGAGATTGAGTGTGTGCGTTTTAGGCATGAAAAGTTTTGTGAATGTTGTTACTATTAGAATTTAGAGTTCTCCGTCACCTTCAGTCCCAGTGGAATGATTAGTCCATTGTTCTCAGTGGCTCGACTGAAGCTCAGAGGGTCCGGAGATCTTGATGGCAAAAGTGAGTGTGGCCATGCAGGGTGTTACTCCTCGCCGTGGCTGCTCAACTCGGCAGAGAGAATCTATTAGCCATGCAGGTTTTACACTACCTTCATAAGCTTTTGCTGAGTTCAGCACAGGGTTTTGCTTCTGACACGAGCCTGGTTTAGAGCGCCCGAATCCACTTTGCCTGTCGCTCTGAGGAGACCGGTTGGGGAAGGTTGGCAGATGCGAGAGTAACTTGACGTAAAGTATATTAAACAAACTGTCATGTTCCAAAAAACAGAATAAAGAAAAATTGTGAAAGCATTGCAATGGGAACAGACTTCCAGTGTCTGAGGCCCACCCATTTTAATCAAGGCCCACCCAGGTGCTGTTCATCCAATAACCAGCTTTGAGTGAAAGCTTCAGATTCAGATTCAGATTCAGAATACTTTATTTATCCCCGAGAGGTAATTCAGTTTCAGTTACATCCCGACCAAGAAACATGAAAAGACAATCACATATAACATGGGGGGACAGCAATGGGAGAACTGTGGAGCAGCTGCAGCAGGGCAGTGCTTTGTTTCTTAAATGGGAAATATGGAACAATGGGTAAGAAGAATAGGTAAAAAAAGACAAAACCAAACTAGGCCCTTGTAGAGAGGGCCTCAGCAAACATTGAAACACAACATTAAATTCAATACAACAGCACGTTAGCACAGGGGGTGGGTCTTAGGATGAGTTGTTCGGAGATCGGGCACAGGGTGGCGCTGCCCTTACAACCTTGCTGCCATCTGCATGGAAGGAGGAGGGGTTGGTGCCAGAGGAGACGGTGAAATAAAAAACGGGTTGTGTGTGTAAATAAATGTGGGAGTGAGAATATGCTGCAGTCTCTCACAGTTCTCAATGCCGATGACGTCTGATGGCTATGCCGTGGAGATGACCTCGAGAGTTCGTTAGCCGAGACGAAGATCCCAGGTGTTAATGGTAAAGTGAGGGAATGGTCAGACCATCCAATCAACATACCGTCCATGGAAGAGTGCGTAGCAAAAAAAGCAGACATTGACAACAGGCTGTTCTCAGGGGGCCAAATGAAGAGAAGATAGTCTTCAGATGGGCCAGTCATAACATTGACTGCCAGCCCTATTGTTCCTGGTCATTCATATCCATTAATCCAATAATGTGGCTATTTACCTTGACACAAACTCTCCACTCCTCCTTAAAGTTCACCTCGGTGGATTCCATCTGAGAGTGACTAGCAGCTTTCCAATAATGCTGTCTACATAATCCAAATTTTGCAATAAATCAGTAGAATGCCAGTTCCAATCAGCAGAAGACCTGTTATCATAATTCCAATCTGGTGGACGTCTTCCACATCCTCAGGACATACGGGCTCTCCCATTACATGAGTATGTGATTTCGATCACAGCCACTGTCCTCATGCTACACTCAATGCAACTCAGAACTTCTCAGGGGTTGGGGTGGTAGCAAGGTGCGCTGGGTCCTCATCTCATTGGGGCTTTCTTGGGTCTGTATGTGGGGGCACTGGCTGCCTCTCAGCCTGTGGTCTCTGGACCATCTGGTCATGGGGGGTTAGTCTGGGGCTCCTTGGCTCTTGTTGTTGCTGCCCGGGGTGGCGCCTGAGTTCACAGAAGTGGCTCTTGCATTGTCATGCCTTGGGCTGTGGGAAAAGCTGCCTGTTCCCTTCCCCCATACCAAGTTGTAACACTGGCCTCTCTTTTTATATTCTCCCTTTAATAAAGTGTTTCTTACCCTTCCTTAGGGGCTGCTGATGGTCACAAGTATGTAATAAAATAAATGTGTTTATATATACAAATTCCTCGTGTGCATAACATACATTACATGGCCATTAAAGCTGATTCTGATCTGAAAACTTCACACACTTTATTTAGTAAGCAGCTAATACTTTACATGCTCTAAACCTGCATTGCCAACAAAAACATACATCTTTGTTTCTGTGGCTCAATTTTTCATATCCTTGTATACATTTGTAGTGGAGCTCTTTTACTGTATCTTACAGCCTTTTACACAACTGAACTTACACTTGAGCAGCAGCAGTGACAGACACACACAGACAGGTTAATCTTTGCTGAAACCCCAGCAGTCAGTGTTCACAGGAGAGAAAACTAAAGGACCAATCTTTTTACACCTGTATCATTCAATACTAATCCCAGCATTGGTATCGATACTATAGATATTGTTCGATCCGCACACCTGTGATAAGCACTAAGGATGTCCCAATCCGATCGGGCCCGATCGGAATCGGATGTTATCTCCCGATTAGGACTCGGATATATAAGTATATTAATTATCATTATGGGGTGGGCGGTATACCGGTTCATACCAAATACCGGTATATATCTTTGTTATGATATCAATTTTTAACATACCGCCGTACCGGTATATTGATTACACAACATTCAGAACGCTACGCTACGCCTCATCACCGGAGCCTTTTCAATGTTGCACTGCGAAGGTAAACAGTAGCGCTCTGGTTATAGTGTAAATGGATAAGAAAGCTCTGAAGCTGCAGAATTAGTAGAACATGACAACACAGAATAACTTGTGTCAAAAAGAGGAACCATGTCTGTTGTTTGGTCAGCAGAGCAAGTTGGATGCAGAGCGGAGGTGGAAAGTTAGACCGAAGTTCTCAGACGTTTGTGAATAAATGAGTTCAACAGCAGGTAAATCCCTACAACATTTGTTCTGTTTGGAAGAGACGAAACGTATCATTAGCCTCTCTGGTAACTAGATGGTGATAGTGTGTTTGCGCACTGCTCACAAATGTTTGAGGGTGTGTTTGTGTGCTTTGCGTGTGTGTGTGTATGTTTGTGTGTGAGAATAGACCATCCTAAGTCAATCTACTGCAGTATTTTCTATATCAAGCGCCTACAGCAGGTGTGTTCTAAATCAACCTCTAACAGCTAAATAAACGCTAAACAGTTATCTTATTATCTTGTTATATTATCATATTTAGTTTTGCACATATTAGTCTTTAACTACTATTTATATATTTTCTAGTTGATTGTTATTATTTAATGTTTACATTGTTAGAGCGAGCACAGTTTACCAAGTCAAAATCCTCGTGTGTATAACATACATTACATGGCCATTAAAGTTGATTCTGATTGTCATGTTCTGTTGGTTAAGTTTAGTTATTCTGTGTCTTTGTTTATTTTGAGTCCAGTCTTGTGTGTTAACTCTTGTCTGTGTTTCAGGGATTCCTGCTTGTGGCTCCACCCCCCAGTGATGTCTGTGTGAGTGCTTGGTGATTGAGCAGCTCCCTCATGTTTGCACCCAGGTGTGGCCCATTCCTAATCAGGCCTCCTCCACTATTTAATGAGTGCTTGGTCACAGTGTGGTTGCTGGTTCGTTGTCTCCCTGTTCGTGTACGTTAGTGTCTGGTCTTGCTCC
The DNA here is from genome assembly GCF_900634775.1 of Gouania willdenowi. Lineage (NCBI taxonomy): Eukaryota > Metazoa > Chordata > Actinopteri > Blenniiformes > Gobiesocidae > Gouania > Gouania willdenowi. The sequence continues at coordinate 228,907 of NW_021144952.1, read as the reverse complement.
CTGTTCCTGCTCCCCTGTTTTTTGAGTTTGGATTTAAATTTTGATTTTGAAGAATAAACTATTCCTCTATCCTGCCTCCATCTCTCCTTGCATTTGGGTCCACACCCACACCGGACCGTGACACTGATCTCCAAACCTCACACACTTTATTTAGTAAGCAGCTAATACTTTACATGCTCTAAACCTGCAATGCCAACAAAATGTAGTTGTCATACTTTTCATCAACAAAAACATAAATTTCAATCTGTGAAACTAAATGAGGAGAGTAAGCATAAAGAGTGCAGTTCCTAATAGCACATTATTGGCCTTTACAGCACTGTGGCACTTTTATTTTCTTATTTGTTAACATGCCTGTTGGGTATTTTAAGATGAGGCACTATTCATGTTTATATTAGACATTTTTATTTAATATCATTTAATCTTGCACTAAAGTCTAAAGTGAATTTTCTTTTAAATTATTGCTTGATTGATCAAGCTACATCACAGAATTTCTCTTTATCTTTTTAATTTATTGTAGAAGTATCGGATCGGAACTTGGTATCGACCAATTCTCAAAATCAAAGGACTCGGACTCTGTGGCAAAAAACCTGATCAGGACATCCTTAGTAAGCACCCACCAGCAAAATCATAAACCGGCACCCTTGGGTGAAATTGTATAGATTCCCATGACACACCTGATGATCTGCACAGTGGATGAAAAAACCCTGACCCAGACAACTTTCCAATGAACTAAAGCTAAAATCAAAACTTTGAGTGTATGTGGAAGTACCATATACTGAAGAAACAGTGTTTCAATAATATAACACAAATACTGGAGTAAATGAAACACTGATATACGGTATCAAATCACTCAATTTTATAATAAAAAGAAAGTTTTTTTTAAATGTGCAGAAGTCTTTGTGTGAAATACAGGGCATAATTTTGCCAATAATGACAGATATGGATTTTTTGATTTTTTCAAACTGATCCAGAATCAGGATAATGATCCAGATCCTCTCCAAAATTTAACGAAATCCTCTTTGGTCTAATGGCTATCTTTGGTTAGAATTCGGTCAAAATGTGTTGAACACTTTTGACAGGATCCTGGTAATAAACAAACTAATAAATAAGTAAATAAAGGCTGTGGAAATATTACCTCCTTGATTCCTTGGTGGAAGTAAGAAATAGAAACTAACCTTTCAAAACTCTGCTGTGGTGGAGACGACATCAGAATCACAGAGCGATGGAAGGATTCCTCATTGAACATGTCCAGGATGTTGCTGATCATCATCTTCTGCTGCTTGTTGAAGTGTTCAGGCTGCAGGGCCAGCAGGAAGATGTGAGGGCGGTGATTACAGCAGCTCTCTATCATCTTCTTCTCTAAGGTTTTGGAGAACATTAAGTCTGGTGTTTTGGAGAACATTAAGTCTGGTGGGGCCACCACAACCATCTCTGTCTTCTTCATCAAATTTATGGGACCTCGTAGACTCGTGCAGTGGTTAAATTCATGCTGCTCACTGTATCCCAGCACCAGGCTGAGAACTTTGTTTCTCTCTGAGTCATTGTTACAGAGCAGGAGAACCCTCAGCTCTGACTCCTCCGAGCCTGCGATACAACAACAGATATAAAACAATGAGAAACCATTAAAACAAAAGCAAAAAAAAAAGTAAAAACAATAAAGTGATAAAATACTGTAAAAAAGCCAATAATATACAATAATAAAGGAAAACTTCCTAAAGTTTCCTGGAAAGAAGCCATAGAAATGAGGGCGTTTGGAAGAAATATAAAACTCTTTCTCCTGGTCAGTTCTAGACAGACTGTCTGAAGCCGACCAGATTAAAGCTCTAATCAAACCAAAAAAAGAAAACATGGCCTGAGCCCAGAAGTACACGAACTGAACCCGTCTGATCTGAATGAAGCCGATGTCTCTTTAAGCTCAAACCTGTTTCAACCTGACACATTCAAGTGCACACGTGCAATGATCCAATGTGAGATGCTTTAATATCAGCTTTATTTACTAGTCCCTCGTTCTACATCTAACTATAAACATGACAAGCAGCTTCATGTGACGCTACATGTGTCTTTCTCGCACTAAAATCGAAACGCATCACATGACCATTTATTTACCGTGCAGTAGGGGTTGAACAGGCTAATCGACTAGCTGACTTTAGAGTTGTCTCGCGACTTTGTCTACGTGACGTCGACTAGTCGCAGTACCTGACTTTTGCTCAAGATGGCGGTGCAACACAGCAAACATGGGTGCTAGTACCCCTGCACTACAAGGCAGCACAACATCAAGTGTTTCTCGCTCCTTCCTGGTTTTTGCTCAAACTGCAGCTGGTAGGCAGATACTACGGCTAAAATACATGCTAACATTAGCTGTAGTGGTCACATGTCTGTGTATTAAGCAGATCTGGAAGACATCAGCAGTGCAGGACAGAGGCTCCGTTAACGGGGAAAGACCATTGTTGTGCCAAAATCTGTGACCCGAAGAAATCTGTGACCGGAGGTGGCAACCGTTCCAACCCCTGCAGCTTAAACAGCGGATATTTACTCCCCCTTAAACACGTTTGTAATTCTTCTCCAGTCTGCATCTTAAACAGCATCATGTTTAAGAAGGAGTACATGTATTTTAATTTTTAAATTTTTAGATACAGTGTTTTTTGTAATTCATACTTTGTGAGGTACAGTTTCTTGTGTGATAGAAGCATATATAGTAGCTTCTCCATCGCTTTAAACCTGGTATCAGCCATGATAACTTAACAAACACAGAAGTCAAAACTGATTAAAATATACAGTATATGCAATTTATATATGACCATATTAAACCAACTGATGAGCATTCCTTTCCATGATATGTCCTTATTAAAACGTGTGGGATGGATTAATGCAATTTGGGAAAACCAGAATGTTTTTGGAAAAACAATTGATACAAAGTTAAACTACGATTACTCAGCGATGCAGCAGAAATACAATTTCCAGAAAACCAATAACATGTTTTAGAAATTAAAATTCCACACTGTAAATATATTTTTGTGAGTGAAATAGATTTCTTAAATTATGTTTGTTTTCCAAAATTATCATATTTTGGGAATAATGACCAGTATAATTATAAACATTTCATTGAACTGGTTTCTGATGCAGCACTTGATTACTGTTATGATAATGATGATCTATAATAATGTATTTTGAAGGAAAAATACCCCCCAAAAAAGAGAAAAATGAAGAATATGAGAAATTTGTTCATAATTAATATTGTGTTTTCACAAATAAATGTTTTTCTGATGCAATGCTTTTTACATTTTTGATGTCACTAGATGTTACGACTGTTGTCGTATGTCAGTTTTGTTTGTGTGCTACTTGTGTTTCTGTGTTGTGCGCTGTGGGGGGTGTCTCTCTATCAACAGCCCAACCTACGTGGTCTGTGAATAACGGGTCCACTTCGGATTGGCTGAGCTTCGGTGGAGGGCGGCTACAAAAAGACCCAGATGACGTATGGTGTGCCAGAGGTGGTTCAGAGGGCGGGTCATCCTATACCCACGCTCCAACCAGCACGCAGCACGTCCTTCTGCCCTTTGACAGCTGACAGCGAGACCGACGCGGTGATACGTTTTCTTCAGTTTGGCCCAGGTGGCTCGGAAACTTATGTTCTTTTATTTGTGGGTTCTGCGTAACCCAGTTTGGTACCTATTATTTTTCTTATGTGGCTCAAATAAATAGCCCAGTTTGGAAAAGATGTGTTGGCGTGCTGCTGGAGGCTGGTAAAGGATGACGTGTTCGTGTGCCGTTCAGTGGCTCCTAGGCTGAGCGTAACATAGACAAAAACTAATAAACAACATATTATTATAAGACATAGAGGCAAGCTACAATGACCTCATGTAAAAAATGTTCAATATTCACGAGTGGTGCAATAACCCAGAGTTGGGTTTCAAATTAATAATGAAGAAGTTGCATAAAGAAAAATTGTTTTATATCCCAAAAAAGGAGTAATCTTTATACTATAAATTAAAACAGATCAGATTTTTTTTTCGTACATTCCCACATGCAGTTATGGGCCAATGAAAATAGTAAAACAAAGTATTTTTTTCAGATTTCAAGAGACTGTCACCTATGAACCAATGCATATTTAAAAGAATATATATAAATAAATAAAATTATGACAAGGTTCGACAGTTAAATAACATCTCTCTTTAGTTTTAGTTTCTTTTTAATACATTTGACGAAGAAAAAAGTTGCCTGCAAAAAATTAACTAAAATATTAAAACTACTACTGCTACTAATAAATTCACAATTATTCTACATATTTGAAAACAAGATTTTTATGTCAGCTGAATGTACAGCAAGTGTTTAAAAGCATTTCTGCCAAGAAATAACATGGCTGGTCATCTACACACCACAGAGTGTTTCCTCTTTGCTGTGCTTTTACAAATGTATTCTTTGTGGTTCGTGAAACCAAATTTCACAACCAACAAGTTAGCGGAAATGTTTAGCTCCCGCCTCTCTCTCCTGCTTGTGTGTGTGTGTGTGTGTGTGTGTGTGTGTGTGTGTGTGTGTGTGTGTGTGTGTGTGTGTGTGTGTGTGTGTGTGTGTGTGTGTGTGTGTGTGTGTGCGTGTGTGTGTGTCACACACGTCACTCAGTCACATTAAGGAAGGTTGTGGTCATTATACAGGGTGGATTAAAGACTGAATAAAGGATTGTTTTATCCTGTTCTTCTCCGTGTTATTATCACATTATAAAAAAGTTTAAAAATAGCAGGAATTAGTGCTGGTCTCGAACGTTCTTGAGGGAAAATCACGAGTCCGAGACGAGATCGAGACCTTTAAAATTTGGTCTCAAGACCGGTCTTGACTACTACAACAAACAAACTAAACTTGTTATTATTAATAATTAGTTAGTCTAGTTTTAATAAAATAAATAAATAAATAAGTAGTTTTACTCCCGCCCCCCAAATGGATTGACAGGTTGTCTGAAGTGTGACACAGGGCAGGCAGCTAGGACCTGTTGTTTACTGTTTACTGCTGCAGCACATGGCGTCATGTCTAAACAACCAAACTAATGATCTGATGCCCAGGGAAGAAAAAAAAAAAGGAGAAAGAAGAGGAGGAAAACGTGGAAAAGCCAGAGATAATCCAGTGTTTGAAGATTTATGACAATTTATTAATCCATGATAGTCAAACAAGCTAGCAGAGCAACCATGCTAAGGCATGTTAGCAGCTAGTGCTAAACAGAAACAAATAAAATACTAGCTTAACAAAAACATTGATTGCATGACAACAGCGGTCTATACATTTATTTCATTGTAGTTTAACATAATTTTAAGAGAATTATGTATTATTATGTACAGTACATGTAAGGAGTGACGTCACAGTTTGTGTTTTATACAGGGTGCCTTATTTATTTAATGTATTTATCTATATATGTGTATAAATTACTTGACATGATCTATAGATAGGTAAACATATTACAGATGCATAAATTATTAAGAATAAATTCTAATTTAGCAGAGACCTTTTTACTTTTAATAAAACTGTATTGTTTTATTACTTAAATTTAAAGGAGAAATCATGAAGCAAGGCAGAAAACTTAAAGGAAAGATGGTGTTTATGAACGAGAACCTGACGAAGCAGAATGCAAGTATTGCATGGAAGGCACGACAACTGAAAAAGGGAGGAAAAATTGTGAAAACTTGGACCAGAGGCTGCAGGATATACATTACACCCCCAGGAGAAGAAAATGGAAAACCCATTCTAATCGAAAGGATGGAAGACCTGGAAAAATACGAATGAGGTACCTAAACGACAAGAACACTGATAGAAATTATGGATATGGAAAGAATCACTAAAAATCATTCACAACATTATCAACAACATCAACAACGGGAGATTAATCAAGTGGACGAAGTGGACCCAAACAACTTTTCACACTGGAAACAATACACAAACTGTTATTACTATACAGAGACTGAATTCAAAGTAGAAACAAAGAAGGAAAAAGGTCTGTCACTTATTCATTGTAATTGTTGGAGTATGTATGCAAATTTTGAAGACACTAAGGATTACATCTCCACATTGTATTGGTTTGACATAATAGCACTGTCAGAAACTTGGCTCAAAGAAAAAAAAGGCATGGAGTTTATGATAAAAGGATATAAATTTGTCTATAAGAACAGATTACACAAGCCAGGAGGTGGGGTGGCACTATTCATAAAAGAAAATATTGAGATGGAGATTATAGAATCGATGAGTTTAACCGTGGAAGGAGTGATGGAATGTATAACAGTGAAAATTACAAGTCCAGAGGGAAGTAAGATAATAATCTGTTGTTTGTATCGTGCACCTGACTGTAAAATAGACATATTTAATGAGAAACTAACTAAAATGATAGAAGAAATTAAATATAAGAGATTACTGATATGTGGAGACTTCAATATAAACATTTTAAATCCTTTAAAAAATACCCACATTGAAGACTTTATTAATTACATGTACACAAATGGATTAACAAAACCAACCAGAATTAATAAACACAGCTCAACACTGACAGACAACATCTTCACAAACATACAAAACTCAGATCTAACGAGTGGTATATTAATAAATGACATCTCTGATCATTTACCAATATTTATGATACTCAACACTAAAAAGAAGATGAACCTTGAAAATCAAAACTCATTGACATACAGAAGACTGGAAGGACAAAAACAACTAGAAAACTTTAAACAACAGATAAAAAGAGAAACGTGGGAGAGTGTTTTCAATGAAGAAGACGTGAACGTAGCATATGACACATTTACAGACACAATAACAACAATATACGATAAATGCTGCCCTTTGAAACAAATAACAATCAAAAGTAAAACAAACAAAGTACCATGGATTAATAAGAAAATAGCCAACGTATGCAAAAAGAAAAACATATTATATAAAAAGTATATTACAGAAAAAACATTGAAAGCAGAAGTACGTTATAAAAAATACAGAAACAAAGTCAATAATTTACTAAGAGAAAAAAAAGAGAATATTATGAAATACAATTAAAAGAGAATAGAAACAAAAACAAAAAATTGTGGGAAATTATAAACACCATAACTATGTGCAAAAGCAAAGAAAAAATGCAGACCACTTTATAATAAACAATGTAAAAGAATACAATAAAAACATAATAGCACAAGAACTCAACAGTTTTTTCATAAATACTGGAAAAGACACGGAGAAAGGGATCAAACAACACCCAACACTTAAATGGAACCATTTTGACAATGAGAAGAAAGACATTGATAAGTATTTCATATTGAAGAAGTAACAGAAGCAGAGGTGGATAGAATAATTACAACCTGTACTTCAAAAAAATTCAGAGACGTTAATAATCTAACTATGAGTCTAATAAACACCATAACAGCTGAAATAACCAATTTTAGGGCCAAAACTGTTCATTTTATACATAAACGACATTTTCAAAGTCTCAAATTGCCTCAAACTAACGTTGTTTGCAGACGATACAACCATCCTATGCTCAGGTAAAGACATTAAAACTCTAATAGAGTCAACAAATGAAGAACTATCAAAAATCCAGACATGGTTAGATGTAAATAAACTAGCCCTAAACGTCAGCAAAACAAAATTCATCAATTTCGGAAAGAAAAAAATAACAGGAGATATAAGACTGAAACTAAACATGGAAATAATAGAACAAGTAAAAGAATATAGGGTACTAGGAGTGTGGATGGACGACACGCTGACCTGGAAAAAACATATACAAATAGTTAAAAACAAAGTTGCCAAAAGCAGTTACATCCTATGGAAGCTTCAACAAATCCTACAAACCAAATCACTTAAAACAATCTATTCTTCACTCATAGCATCACACTTAAATTACTGCTCTGAAATATGGGGTAATAACTACAAAACGTATCTTGAACCACTATTTAAACTACAAAAAAAAGCTATAAGAATTTTACATAAAGCACCACACAACGCACACACAAACGAACTATTCGAGAAGGCAAAATACCTAAAACTGCGAGAAATAATACACTACAACACACAAATACACGCATTTAGGGCCTCATCTAAGAAACTACCACATCAAATACAAAAACGTTTCACATACAATCTAAATTCCTATGACTTCAGACATAATAATGTGTTTAGACCAGACAGGGTCAAATCGAACGTTGGGAAACATAGTACTGTGTATAGAGCCATGAACCTCTGGAACAGCCTTGACGCAGAGACACAACAATCCATAAATCTGACAAGATTTAAGGAGAAAACACGGAGGATATTCCTACACGCATACAGGTCCCAAGTCAACTCTTCATCGAACAATACAGCGACGACATGGAACTCATCAACTGGTCATTGAGCGCCATCGACAAAATCTTCACGACGAGGCAATTGCTACAGCACAAACCAGTGTGTCCAAAGGACACATACCCAAGTGGATATGTCATGGATGCACGAGGGAGAAACCAGATGCTCTGTCTCTCTCTACTGACGATGGAAGATGTGGAGGACATCTATCTGCTAGGGGTCATGATCTTTGGCCTGCTAATGATGGGAGTATGTGCATGTGCCTTTCTGATGTATCGTATGCTGAGGCGACTTTCCAAGGATATGAAGGTACTTGGAAAGGAAAAAAGGAAAATAATTTTTTGTTTGGAGGGTTGGAGGAACGTAAACAACGACTGGAAAAGAAAGCTCGAGGAGATACGGAGAAAAGGACAGTCAGGAGGAGTAACAACAGGAACAATGACTGCAGACGAGAACACATCACATAAAAAAGGAAAAAAAAAAAAACGTTAATGAAAAGATGAAATTATGGTATGAAGAAGATAAGAATGTTTGACCAGGGAAGAAACGAGGTTTGATGTAAAATTAGCTGTGCAAAATGCTTTTTTCCGTTGCCCTTTGCAACATGCAAAAAAGACAAAAAAAAAAAAAAACGATGATGTGATTTTGCTCTGAATGTCAAAGTGAATTTCTGTGATTGCAAACTTGTGTTTTATTCGTATTCTGCGTCTATCTACTTCATAAATAATAAATAACTTTCATCTACTTTTATCTGCTTTGTGCCACATCTTAAATGTGTACAGCTTTTTTCTATTTATAAATATCTAAATATTTATAAATATCTAATCACATCAGGCGTATCCTATGACTTGGTTTGATTGATAGACTAGCTAGTGGGTTCACATTCTGTTTGTCCCCTTCTGAAATGTGACGATGTAATCAATGACTTTGCTGGCAGAAAAACCACTAGAATAAACTAGTATGGCTGGACTAAAGGATGAATGGATGGGGCTTTTTTAGCTTGTGTTGGTTAAAGCTGCTTTATAAATCACCACCACAAATTCACGCTATTTTTACTAAATAGTTTCCTTGTGCAATACCTCTGCAAACTGCAATTGTTTAAATTGATGTGTGTTCATTACTGCAATTTCAGTATTGATATGTTAAATCTGGAAGTTTTGCATCTTTTCACAAAATGTGAATGTCAATAGTGAAATATTTTAGTCATAAGTATTTAAATAAAAAGAATACCAACCCACCACTATCTGTCTTTTATTTGTATTTTGTTTTTGTGCAATGCATTACTCTAATAATATTAATAATTTATATTTTGAACGTGTTACTAAGATCTTTAAATTGACTTTTATTTACTTGTTTGTGTTCTTTTATATATGTATGTGAAACCTTTTCATCAAAATTAAATAAAATGTCAAAAAAGTAATTTTGCTCATGTTTTCTCCTCATGTAAAGCATCTTTGTGGATATGGTAAAGACCACTATGCAAGTGTTAGAAATTATTCTGATAACAATATAACAATGATGTAAATATCAATTAATTGGTTTAAAAAAAAAACAGCATAGAAGGGGGCGCCAAAAGAAAATCTCGCGTAGGGCGCCAGAGAAGCTAGTCACTGGCCCCCACAAAGTTAGAAACGGCTCTGCCCATAAAGGTGCGTTCACACCAAACGCGAACGCTGCGCTGCAGTTGCTTCCATCACCCCTTATGTGTCGCTTGTACATAGTGGTGTTTTTTTTTTTTTTACCAGGGAACAATGTGTGTGTGTGTGTGTGTGTGTGTGTGTGTTGAGCCGGTGACAGGGTAAAGAGAAAGAGAGAGGGTTGATCACTTGCTGTGGTTTTCAAGAAGTTAACCACTTTAATTTTGCCCTGATAAATTGAGGAAGTTGTGCAGCCTCCACAGCAGCCGTTTGCACTGTAGCGGGAGGGAGTAGGGTGTGGCTGCAGCCTCCGCTCTACAGACAGTGAAGGACGAGAGATTTGTTGCTTGAAGTCGCTTAAAAAGTTCACATTTTTCAACTTTGAGCAACAAGGTCGAGCATGAACTCGTTGCTCAAATTACACGTTACGTCGCTTTAGGAGAGATAACTTGAGGTTGCGTCATTTCCTTTGATTTTAATGTAATCGAGTTGCTTCAGTTGTGTTCGGTGTGAACGCACCTTTAGTCTCGTCTCAGCCCTAGTCATGACATCACTGTTGTGATCTGACACTTTAATCTATAAAGATTGATTGATCAGTTTTAGTTGTTGAGCTATACCTGCTTTATTTGTTCAGTGTTGTCAAGGAATAAGACTCAGTAGTTTGTAGTTTGCATGAGAAGACGCTTCCACATTTGTGGACTTCTACGTGGTGTTTTTTGGTGTTTTCAGTTTTCAGAATAAAAGCTGTTTTTAAAGCAGTTTGTGACGATTGGATCTTTACTCACCGACTGTTGAAGCTTCCTCACTCATCACTCAAAGACCTTCAGACGTCTCAAAACCTCCTGATTTATAACCTGTAGAAGCTCCCACTAACCACGAACTCACTCAAAAATGAAAGTGTTGTGGAGATTCTAGTGATGTGACTATATACTTCTCGTCGGAGGAAAGAAAAAGTGACGTGTAACTAGCATTTCCTGCCTGTTAAGCATTTCCTGCCTGTGGTAGAAGTTAAGATGAAGGTTTTCTGAGATCTGAGAAACACGTTCCTTATCTCTGATTAAACATGGCGGTGGGTAAAGTTTCTGTGCTTCCTCTGAGAAGAGAAGAAGAAAAAGAAGAGTGTTTTTCTGCTTTAATGACAGAAACAGTTCACTAGGAAAACATCAGGACAGTGTGTGACCACACAAACAGTAGATCACATGCAGCAATGGAAAGCACAGCAGTGAGTTAGTCTGTTATTTAGTAGGAGCGCCCCCTGCAGGTCTCAGGCCTCGTCTGCACCTTTACAACAAAAGAAAACCCTCGTACGCAGACTTTTACAAACGTTTTCCACCACTGTTCAGCCAAATGTCATCACAAACAAAACAAATTTAAAAACAGCAAACAAACCTCGTCTCACATGGCTAATCATTCATTAGTCCGTCTGTTTGTTTACTCCAGTAAACAATAAACATCTTTGGATCTTATTGGGTTTGTTCATACAATCACACAAACAAAGAACAAGTGCACAAACATCTTGTCATTTCTGTTGGTTAAAGGAAAGAAAACAAACAATCTTTCCATCTCTTCTTTGTTTGTTTGTTTACTTAAACAGTAAACAAATGTCTTCACCTTTTCATCTGGTTGTTTGTTCATCAGTTCATTATTTATGGACAGCGTGTGCACGAGAAGCAGGAAATGTCTCCGCTAAACTGACAATCATCCTCGCATCACGCAGGAGGCCAAAGGTCACCCTCAGAAGGTCAAAGGTCACCAGCAGGAAGTCAAAGGTCACCCGCAGGACGTTGGTTCCTCCCAACGTGTCCCTCGGTTCTGACCAGAGTTCAGATCCTCCAGAGAAACGCGTCCATCACCGCTCAGCAGAAAGTGTCTGTGCTGAAGGAGAGCTGCACCTACACACACACACACACACACACACACACACACACACACACACACACACACACACACACACACACACTTTGTTCATTTGATCGATGAGTATTACCAATATTGTGGTTTATTTGTTCTCACCCGCTCCTCTTCGAAGCTGATCAGTCCTTCGTCGTCGTCGCTCTCTAGCTCCTCCTCCTGCTCCTCTTCTCCAATCAGAGCGCTGAGCTCCGTATTCGCCGGCCGAGGTTTGAGCAGAGCGACGATTCGCTGCAGGGAAGAGGGGCGGCCACCAGAGGGCGGGACTTCCTGCTGCTGCAGGTTGTCGCTCTGCTTCTTGGCGAAGTTGACGAACACCTGTCGTGAAGGAGAAGCTAACGTCAGACGGTGCTGCACATGTTACAACTAAGAAGCTAACAGTGTGTGAGGAACATGTCTGACATTGTCCAGGGTGGTCTGACTGACGGAGTAATCCTGGATGTTCAGCACCTCCACCACCTGCTCCATCTTACTGAACACCTGGTCCAGGTCGATGCGCTCCGCCTTCAGCTGGAACTGCACCTTGGTGTGATGTCGCTCCTGCGGGCGCAGCACACACAGATGTCAGTTTAGGGGGGACGGTAGTAATGTATCCCCCCACTTTATGTTAAGGGTCATTTTGTCGTCACCACACACGTGTGTAGACCATTTAACACTCTGTCATAAACGCACAATCACACATATATTTTATTTATAATGTATTTGGTAACACTAAGTTTATTTGTTTTGGAAGCATTCTCAACGCCTCATTCCCCCAGAAACCCTGGGTGGGAATCATTCAAATTGTTGTCGCAGCTCTCAAGGTTTTTATTTAATACATGACAATCACAGGAAACATGAAATAAGTGCCGCAGATGCATTTTATAATGACCTTATCAATAGTAAAATCAATTCTAGCCATCGTACCAATTGCTTCTCAAAAGTCAATTTTACTAATAGTAATTGTTCCCCCATTTTTCAAAACAAACAAACAAACAAACACTCCTGAGGTTTGGCGGAGGCAGTGAGGCGTGTCGCCAAGGTTACCGTTGCTTACCTTCAGCACGGCTTCGGGGAAGTTCCTGCTAAAGAAGCGAAGCACGTCCTTCACATTAGAGCTGCTCTTGGTCCTCACAGTGATCATGTAGCCATCTCCAAACCTAAAAGACATCAGAGACCTTCAATAATGGACACAACATCTATTTACATTTACACACAAACTGGCTAGCTGGGTTTACATTACAGATTTTCGCAAAATAAAAGCAATGTTTCTAAAGTTTCTACAAAGTGTAATTGCTCTTTGAACGTGTTTCCATTGAAGGTTGTTTTGGTGCCTCATAACTGAAGATGGACGCTCCAAACCTCCTCATAACACTCTGCATTCCTTTCTTATTTCATGTCTAATGTGGCAGTAATAATTTTTAAGTATAATGCTTAAAAATGTCTTGGTCTCCTCTTCTGTCCTCACGTACCACGTCATGTGACCAGATACATCATGTCATGTGACGTGTATTTGCGAAAAAAGTGTTTCCATTGTGCTTTTGCGATACATTTCTATAACAAAACGTCTGAAATTTCTCCAGATGAAAGAATGAAAACTTTTTAGCGATATGTGGTTTTTCAAAATTCAGGTGTTTTCATTACCAGTTTTTATTGAAATATTTAGATTTTGTGCATTTCCAAAAGTAATGAAAACACAACTAAAGAGAGCAGAGCCTCTGTGTGATGCTGCAGTGACTTCAGTGGTGTTAGAAACCAGCTGGTAATTGTGTTAACTGGTGACGGAGTGTTAGAGGTCAGACATCAGTTAACACGGGCACCGGTTTGAGCAGAACAGCAGTGATGGATGAGGACTCCTCACCTGTTCTTCAGGTGCTGTATGCTGCCCAGACACTTGAACCTGCCGTTCACCATGATCCCCAACCGAGTGCATAGGGCCTCACACTCCTCCATGCTGCAGCAAAAACACACAATGTAAAAACTCAATGCGCTTTACATGATCAAAAGGTGCAACAGAAAACATTCAACAGCTTAAAATCAATAAGAACATTTAAAGTCGGCAAAAAAACAAAACAAAAAAACATTTAAAATCATCAGTAAAATCATTTAAAATCATCAACAAACACATTACATCAACAACACAGGGTGAGGCGGCGCACCTGTGTGATGTCAGCACCACTGAGCGTCCTGTCTTTATGATGTCTAGGATCAGGTTCCAGAGGAACCTGCGAGCCCTCGGGTCCATCCCAGTGGTCGGTTCATCCTGGAAACATCAGAGAGCAGGTAAATCACTTCAACTGGTTGTCATAACAACTGGTGACTCTTTACTGCTGTCTGACCCACTCATTCATCACAGCACATTAACAACATTCATTTACAGCTTTCCCTACATCTGACAGTCACAGGATAACATGATGACCAGTCAGAGCCTAACAGCAGCTGCTCCTACACACAGCACAAGGACCAACATGTCAGACTGACTTTGATGGAGTCCTCACCAGGAAGACGAGTGACGGGTATCCGATCAGAGCGATGGCGGTGGACAGCTTGCGTTTGTTTCCTCCACTGTAGGTACAGGAAGGTTTGTCTGCGTACTTTGAAAGCTCCAGTTTGTCTAAAGCCCAGCTCACAACCTGCAGAGAGGAAGAGCAGGTTAGACTCATCTGTGGGCGACGCCTGCTCCCGATCGCTATAATAAACGCCACGATAAACGTGTGTGTGTGTGTGTGTCTCTCTGTGTGTTTGTATTGTCAAAAAAGGTGGTAAGATCAGTGCGTCTCTTGTTCACTGGATGGACATGATGAGCTGAGATGCCTATTACTCTTTAGATGCCAAAGAGAATGGTTTAATAAACCAGTTTTTATACTTTATCCTGTGTTTTTTAAGCTTTGCTGTTAAGAAAATATGCAAGTACAAATGAAACTATCTTAATCAATGTAACTTTTCACATAATCGATCGTATATTAACATAAAGGTAACATTTTAAAGTAAAAAGGCCACATAGAAACATCTGAAATGCATGTATTTGATATCAGTGTGTTTGTCATCACTTTGTCTTGTAAGACATGTAACTTTTGAGTTAATGAGATGTTTCTATATATCATAAAAATATATTTTACATAAAGTCATGACCGAGAAAGTGAAAAACTGGGACAAAAGGTTGACAGCAAGACGAGGCCAGAGAAGGTTTTTTTTAAGACTCTTATGAGCCACAGTTCAAGAGAGATGAGTGCGGCCGGAGACTGACAACACATACACACTCATGGAGAGAGGAGGAGAAAAGGAGAGACCAGCCATTGGTCCAGTTTATAAACAAATGTTTGCTTGCAGAGCATTGCATTTCTCTGGGGATCAAGAAGTCAGGTGGATGAAGGAGCTGAGACCAGATGAAGTGGAATCTTCTGGACTTAGACTAACACCAGCTGTCCTTAGGAGTTGGGACTTTGCATCCAAACTCTGCTTTAGACACAGCTAAGATGGATAACTAATCAAAGTTAGTTTATATAACCATGGGTTAAATTCTAGTTTTAATATCACATATGCAGCATAAATAACTGTCTTTATTTTAAACTGTGTTCCTGAGTGTGTTTATGTGCGTCTGTGCGTGGTTGATGTGGTTTTAACTATGTAAAGCATTTTGAGTTGCACGTTGTATGAAAAGCACTTTACAAATAAAGTTTGATTGATTGATATGCTTTTTACCAGTGCTATGCTATGCAATTCCCCTCACTCATAAATAAAGCTGAGTTATAAAAAGACAAAGGACTTTTCCCTGAATTAACTGTATTTGTTTCAATAGTTAACATCTGAAAGTCTGCCTTAAAAGGTTGTATCAAGTTAATAAACATTGTCCCAGTCAGTTTTCCATGCCTCTAAAAAAAGACAAGGCCAGATACCAAGTGCCAAGATCAGAGGAAGGCTTCACGTTAAGCAACGTGACCAAGATCTGACCGAGGCCAAGGCTGACATCCTGAAGATGGAATATCTGGAGTAATTGAAGGGCAAGGAGCCGTGATGTTAGGGAAATAGTCCCAGGCTAAATTTCCTCAATGATATCAGTTTAAACAGTCCACTATAATATCATGGAGTAATACCCTATCAGGAGGACTCTTACCTTTTAAACAGAGAAGCGATCTCACAGTGTGTGTGTGTGTGTGTGTGTGTGTGTGTGTGTGTGTGTGTACCCTCTCCTGGTCCTTCCAGGGAACTCCTCGTAGTCGAGTGTAAAGCTCCAGATGTTCTCGAGCCGTGAGGTCGTCAAACAGAGCATCAAACTGTGGACAGTAACCGATGCTCTGCTGCACATGCAGAAGGTCCTTCAGAATGCTACACACACACACACACGCACACACGCACACACGCACACACACACACACACACACACACAGACACAAACACACTCATTGTGGAGGAGGCCATCCAAAGGGGTGGGGATTAATGCTTGTGGAAACCACAAAAGCTTGACTTATTATCACAATGTGCAGGAATATTACCTCACAAGCCTGTTTGTATGTGTGTGTGTGTGTGTGTGTGTGCCCTCTGACCTGCTCCCACTGATGAAAGCCTCTCCTCCGGTCGTGCCCTCGTCTCCCGTGAGCATCTTGAAGGTACTTGTTTTTCCGGCTCCGTTCACTCCCAGCAGGCCGAAACACTCCCCTGGTCTCACACCCACACACAGACGGTCCACGGCCAGGATACGACCCAACTTCCTGGATTTATACACCTGAAAGGAAACCGGGTTCATCTGATGTCAGCACAGGATTTGAGGAGGCCACGCCCCCTTAGTGCTAGCTGCTCGTGCTCAGAAGGCAGTCATCAGTTAACACAGACACCAGTTGGTGCAGAACAGCAGTGAAGCTGGACCTGCCAATGGTGTTTGACACAGTGAAGGATTGGCCAACTCTCCCAGTCTGTATACTGGTTTATAGTGAGTTATAATGGTTTTTACTGGTTTATATTAGTTTATACTGGTTTGCATTTGTGCGTACTGGTTTATATTGGTTATACTGGTTTGTATTAGTTCATATTGGTTACACTGGTTTGTACAGTTTATATTGGTTTACACTGCTTTGTATTGGTTTGTACTGGTTTTAGTGTCAGATATTAGCAAGGCCCACGGGTCATTTCTATACCTGTCGCCCTTGTTTATAAAAAAATAATCAATCCTTGAATAGAACTTATGTGTTACTGAGTAAAGAGTGAAGTCTTTTTTGGTAGAATTAATGTTCTTCCATATATCAATCATTCCCATCTCAGCTTTACAAACCTTGCCAACTGTCTTTTGTTTTTCCTCATGCTTGTTGTGTCTAAATTCTGATTTAACACTATGTTGAAATCCCCTCCGCAAATTAAAATTTCCATTGCTATTATATTGAACATAAATCTGAAAAATTGTTTATCAGTTTCTGGGGGGGCATATACATTTACCAGTGTGACAGGTTCATTTTCCAGTTTCCCCTTCACAATTACATATCTTCCCTCTTTATCTTGAGTTATTTTTTCACAAAGAAATTTAGTTGAGTTGGAAATGAATATAATGACTCCTCTTTTATGTCCTTGCTTACACGTGCTGTGGTATGAATTCCTGTCTGTGATAGATGTGTCTCCTGTAAAAATATAACCTGTACCCTCTATTTTTTCAGTTTTGTCATGACTTTTCCTCTCTTTATCGGTGAATTCAAACCATTTATATTAAGCGACAATATTTTCCAACTGTTATATACCATTATATCAGATTATTACATCTGCATGTTCACCCAAGCAACTCAGAACCAAGCAAAAAAGAAACATTTTATCAACAATATGAACAACATCGTACTTCCATACGGGGGTACTCACCCTACTTCCCCCAAAGTCCCTGTTGGAGGCTGGATAAGAATCCTCATCTCACATTAGAGCCCATCCCTAGACATTGATATATAACCATCTTGAGGCTCTCTCCCCTGTCGAGAAGTGTCCAACATTTTTTAAACTTGTCCTCTCTGTCAGTTGGTAATAAATTACAATAGTTATAGTTAAAGCCCCGGTTTACTGATAATCTCCCACTAAGATGTTTTATTTCTATGTAAATTTAACCTGTTTAATAGCTATTATTGCTCTCTGCCTTATCCCAGTCATATTTTAATCATTTCACATTTATTGTAATCTTACCCTAACCAGGTTTTACAATAATAGTGTTTTTGTCCATTTCTCCAGATGAGTTGTGATTACTCCCTCTGGTAATCCTGTAGTTTCTCCCTCGTTCGCTGTGCCGTGTCCTCGTTCGATCCACTGTCTCCCACTCGCTGCCATCCTTGTGCTCCGAGGAGTCTCCCTTCCTCTCATCCATCGATGTCGTTCGGCATCTCCGGTGAGAATCCTCTTGCGCTCATATCCCGTGTGACTTCTCCAGCGTAATCATAACTTTTTACTCCGTCATTCCAGTGGATTCGTATTTTTATAAACGGGGTCTGGAAACGGGTGTTTTTCTCCCTTAGTGCCTTCTTTATGCCCAGGTATGATTGACGTTTCTGAACAATCGCAGGTGGATAATCGTGGACAAACCCGATTATCTTTCCTCCCACTTTCACCTTCTTCTGCCACACCTTTTTCAGAATCATTTCTTTGGTTTCAAACTGTAGGAGGTTGATTACTACTGATCTCGGAGGGGCACCTGTGCTCCGCTTTAGTGGCGGAGTTCTGTGGGCACGCTGTATTTGCAGTTCTATTTCCTCAGGAAGCTCCAAGTGTGCTTTCAACAGTTGATCTACGTAGTTCAGCATTGAGCTTCCTTCGGTTTCTTCTGGTAGACCGAATATGCAGATGTTCTTTCTACGTGACCTCGTTTCCTACTCCGTTAATTTGTCTTGCATATGTCGGGTCTGGTTTAGTAGTTTCAGCAGTGCTTCGTTCGCATCGGTATTACACTCCTCCAGCTCGGTTATACGGCCCTCGGCTTTGGTTAGCTTAGCCTTTTGGTCTCGTAACTCTTTGTTGTTTTCTTGGAGTTTGTGGTCAATTTCTTCTCAAAGCGAAGTCAATTCTTGTTTCATTTCACTCTTTATGTCATTCTTAAATATTTGCAGCTCCTCTCTGATGTTTCGGTGGAGGTCTTTTATGTGATATTTGCTAGCCCCGCTCTGAGGGCCTCGGTGTGGTCTGGGTTGTCTATCCCCACCGTGTCGTCACCGGGTTCTGCTCATTTCGATCAGGGAGCGCTGCCATCACAGCCTGTTCCTGTGTTGATTTCTTGATTCTGCGGCTTTTACGTTTAGTATCGCCACTCATTACGAGATGTAAACCATTTGTATATCAAGTTAAGTAGTTTTCGTGGCGCTTTTTTAACCGACTACGAGGAGCTCGAAACAGCGCAGCTGCTCACATCGCCATCTTCCCGGAAGTCCCATTTGATAATCTATAACAATATCCAAGCTGTACCTACATTTTTTTCCATGGCCCCCAATCATTTAAAAAATGCCCCCATTTTTAGACTACGGAGGCCAAAATTGCCCAAGTTGACTGAGCTGGCAGCAGCAAAACAGCAGAGCTCACAGATAAAATTATTTACTAAACATGAACTTTTTCTTCGAAGAAAGGATACAATACTTCAACAACAAACTATCATTTACCATCTGACTCTGGCTCTGAGGTAATCATCTACTCATTTTTTATTCACTGGCTTAACTAGAAAGCTAAATAGCAAGCTAGCTAGCTACAAGTAGCAAGCTAACTAGCAGAAGAATGGCTCTTTCACAACAGAATACAGCAGTCTTAAGATTAATGAACTGGAGACTACAGTGCGAGGAATACACGTAAACATTGAGATTAATGGACACTTTGGATATGATAATGATACGACTGTGTCGCTGTTACAAAACAGCAGAGTGGATAAAGCTAACTCGTTACCAGCTTGTGCTAACAAGGCTATCAGAGCTAGGGAGGATCCTGTTCCCGTTGATAAGCCAACAGGTGCAAGTCCTCCCTGGAATACCCATAGAGTTAAGCCTAAGAAAAAGTCATATCCACTTTAAAGGCTAACAAGCCGAGCAAAGCGCCCTGATATCAGTAATGAGACGGACTGGCCTGCACTCTCTTCTCAGACTGCAGCCTTGACGACAACTCCGTTGTCTGCCCAGGCATAAAAGTAGACATCTGTTAAAGGCAGGAGGATCACCAAATCACAAACCCAGTTTTATGTAGAACAGGATAATCGATTTGCCCCACTGCTGAATGACCTAGGATCTCGCTCTAATGAGGTCAACACACAACCTTCTGGAAATGCAAAGACTGAAAGTGCTTCAGGAAAACAAAAGCGACACGGTAGGCCAAAGCAACAACCTCACACACTGATAGTGGGAGACGTTTCTATTAAAGATGCCCAGAAGATGTTTCGCAACAACGTGAAAGTTATCTGCTTACCTAATGACACAGTATCAGACCTGGCTGACAAAATCTTGCATACTGTGGCAGATTACCCACATTTGAAGAATGTTGTGATTCATTTTGGATTAAATTATTTAGCCAAGGAGGAGTCTGAGGTGTTAAAGCAGAATTTCACCCATCTGCTAAAAACTGTGAGCTGTTTGCAGCCTAAAGTGTTCATCAATGGCCCGATAGCCCCAGTCCGCAGAGGAGAAATTCTCAAGGATTTGCTCTCTGAATAATTTTTTATCTTTGGCTTGTGCTGCCCTTTCACTAATTTTATAAAGAATGTTCAGATTTTTTGGGAACGTCATCATCTTTTTAGAGCAGATGGACTGTGTCTAAACAAGGCTGGAGTGAAACTTTTCACATCCAACTCATTTTACTTCACCAGTCACTTGTGCTATCAGTCCTGATAAAGACAGAGGACAATATGTTCCATCGGAGAACAAAATAACAAGGAAAGAACATGGAGTCGATGAGCTTCCATCAAGAAATGAAAATCAAAATCGCCAAAATGAAGAGGTCAGTATCTCTAAAGGTGTTGATATCTCTGCTGTTGATGTAAGAGACTGAGCTCTATCTGATCGTTTCTGTCTTTTTTGACTTAGAGACTTTAACATCTGTTCCCCCTACTTTTGTGTGTATATACAGTATCTTGTTGTTGTGTATCTTGTTGTATCGTATCTTGTTCTACTTCTGTGTGTTTAAAGAAAAGGCACAAAAATGACAACATGTGCACAGTTCATGGAAGCCATAGCGATGACACCAACCTTGAGTGCTGAGACAGATGATAATCTTTTGGATGAGTTTAATACAAAAGTCTGTAATGTCATAGATGTGGTGGCTCCAATCAAAACTAAGAAAAAACCAAACACAGAAAACACCTTGGAGGAGGACTGAGATAATGCAGAATTTGAAATCTGACTGTAGAAGAGCTGAGCGTAAATGGAGATCAACAAAACTCCAAATTCAACTAGAACTGTACAAAATAAGTCTACGTAATTTCAATGATGGCTTGTTCAAAGCGAGGAAGCAATACTTTTCTGAAATTATTGCTAAAAATGTAAACAACTTTTGCACATTGTTTTCTGTAATTGAAAAGCCCACAAACCCCCCAGATCAGATAGCCCCTGAATTACTGTCAGCTGGAAAATGCAATGAATTTGCTGTATATTTCAATGAAAAAATACAATCAATAAGGTCATACATCAGAACAAAATAACAAAAAGCTTGAACAGCTTTAACCACTGAGGGATGAGTCAACTACAATGTTAGAGTTTATTACAGTGAACCCAAAAACAACAGAGGAAACTGTTCAGCAGCTGAATCCATCAACGTGTTGCCTTGACACAATACCCTCAAACTTCTTTAAAACTGTTGTAAAGTCAATTGTCACTGATTTGTGTCAGATAATTAACTGCTCATTCCAATCAGGCACCGTACCAAAATCCCTGAAAGTAGCTGCTGTGAAACCTCTGTTAAAAAAGACAACACTGGATGCCTCTATACTGGCTAAATATAGACCAATCAGCAACCTTCCATTCATAGTCAAGATCATTGAGAAGGTGGTCTTCAACCAACCGAGTCAATTCTTAACATTAAACAAAATATTTGATACATTTCAGTCAGGTTTTTGTTCTCATCACAGCACAGAAACTGCTCTTTTCAAAGTGATCAATGACATAAGGTTAAACACTGATTCAGGAAAAATATCTGTTCTCGTTCTAATGGATCGAAGTGCTGCATTTGACACTGTAGATCATACAATTTTGTTGCACAGATTGCAAACATGGGTTGGACTAAATGGAAAAGTAATGCAATTGTTTAAGTCCTACTTGGTGGAGCGAAGTTATTTTGTAAGCATTGGAAACTTTGAATCTGACAGATTACCAATGTCCTGTGGGGTTCCTCAGGGCTCTGCTCTTGGACCTCTTCTGTTTAGCCTTTATATGCTTCCTTTAGGACTCATTTTACAGAACTGTAAGGTTGATTATCAGAGCTATGCAGCTGACAGACAACTATATCTATCACTGAACCCTGATGATTATGGTCTCATAGAGGTGTTGTGTGAATGCTTAGAAAAAGTAAACTGCTGGATGAGTGAAAACTTCCTTCAACTAAATCATGACAAGATGCAGGTGATTGTCTTTGGTAACAAGGAAAAGAGGACTGCTGTCAGCAAGTATCTTGAGTCTCAATCTTTAAAAACTGTTCTGATTGACTCGGGTCTGACATTCAGCAGTCAGATCAAATCTATCACAAAATCAGCCTTCTACCACCTAAAGAACATCTCCAGAGTGAAAGGTTTAAAGACTCAGAAAGATAAGGAGAAACTGGTCCATGCTTTTATATCCAGCAGACTGGACTATTGTAATGGTCTTCTGACAGGAATCCCCCAAAAGAGCATCAAACAGCTACAGCTGGTTCAGAACGCTGCAGCTCGGGTCTTAACCAGAACAAAGAGGTCAGAACACATTTCTCCAGTTTTAAAGTCTTTACACTGGCTCCCAGTCAGCCTCAGAATAGACTTTAAAGTTCAACAGCTGGTGTATAAATCTGTGAATGGGTTTGGTCCAGAATACATCAGTGAAATGTTAGTCAGATATGAAGCAGGTCTCTCAGATCTATGGACACAGGTCAGATAGTGGAGCCCAGAGCTCACAGTAAACATGGTGATGCTGCGTTTAGTTGTTATGCTGCAAAAAAGTGGAACAAACTGCCAGCAGAGCTGAAGTCAGCATCCAATTTGAACATTTTTAAATCATTGTTAAAGGCACTCTTTTTAACTACTGCGTATGATTGAGAGGGAGATTTTTGGTCATGTTGTTGTTGATGTTTGTTGTTGATTTTAAATGTTTTTACTCATGATTTTAAATGTTTTGTTGCTGACTTTAATGTTCTTATTGATTTTAAGCTGTTTTCTGTTGCACTTTTTGATCATGTAAAGCACATTGAGTTGCCTTATGTATGAAATGCGCTATATAAACAAATTTCCTAATTTCACACCATGACTGGTTTATACTGGTTTGTACTGTTATACTAATAAAACTGGTTTACACAGCTTCATATTGGTTTGTACTGGTGTATACTGGTTCATATTGGTTTGTACTGGTTTATATTGTTATACTGGTTTACACGGCTTTATATTGGTCTGTACTGGTTTATACTGGTATTGTTCATTAAACCTGGCAGTAATGAAGGTAGGTTGATGCCATACGGGATGACAGTGTCACAAAGTTGTAGCTGTATTAGTTTTTTCAGGCTGATTGCTGACTGTGTTGATGTTTTTATTCCTCTGATCTATGACCCCCCAGGTCACGCATGCACAGTTCCAGAGTGTGAAAAGCTTATCCTATGAGATAAATAACAATGTGCTTACTGAAATCCTACCTATGTGTCTGTTGTAATTTATTAATACTGACTTATGTTATTTACCAGTTTGCCACCTGGAATGCTAATTTCCCGGTTTGTGAGTTTTCAGTGCTAATGCTAACCGCTGTCGTTAGCAGAGCGTCAGACCTTGGTCAGGTTCTCGATCTTCAGCATGTCGTTATCGGCGTCTCCTCGCAGAACTCTTTGTCGCTCACAGGCCACGTCTACGTCATCGTCATCGATGGGCTGACAGCTGACCGCCACTCTCCTGAACACACAGTCAGAGGACATCAACCAATCACTGATAACATAGCACCGCCCCTTTACCCTGTCACCCCACTCAGCCAGCACCGCTCCAAGCTAAGCTAATCAAACATGTGGGACAAATCTCTGGTAAATAGTTCCTTCACAACCTTAGAGGAAGAAGCACATTTACAAAACAGGAACAGATCTATTCTCTATGGGGTGTATTCTCCCATCTGGACTTAAGCGCTTATTTGCGCGCTTGCAGTTACGCGCTTCTCTTCTACGCGTATTCTCCGGTCCAGGCTGCTGACACACCCACCGCATGTAAGGAGCCAAATAGCGCGTATGTGTGAATGAAGGCGGGTTGAAGGAAAGGAGGCGGTGATGTCATTTTATTTGGGCTGTCTAGAAATCACGGAACCTGGAGTTTTCCCAACGCTTGTAAATGTCATTGAAATCCGTGAAAATTATAAAGTTCACTTTTAATTTTAATTTAACACTCATCACCCCCGAGGCAGCAGCTCCTCTCTCCTGCTTCAGTGAGACGGGCAGTGCTGCGGGAGGCTTTCTAAACGTACCGGGGCAAAATTAAAGCGGTTAACCTTGAATAATCCTACTTTCTGAGTGAATTCATCCTTTAGTAACTCAGTAAGTTGATCATTTATACCGTAAAAACGGCGCTGTTTATGATAAGGGAAGTGATCAGCCAGATGTCTCCCGTCACCCTGCGCAAGGCGCACACACGCACACACACACGCATGCATGCATGCACGCTCCCTGGTAGTAATGACGTCATTGGAGCAAGTGACCAAAAAGCACTACAGTGTTCAAGCAACTCATCACGGGCGATAGAAGTGACTGTATTATAAATGCACCATTAGTTTGTATTGGGCTGCCGTAAAGCAGTACGTCTGCCACCGGGTTTTAGGCAGGAAAGTAAGTGCTGTTTTCTGGCCAGAGACAGCAGGGGGGGTGAAAGACCCCCTAATCACCACATAAACACTTGTATTACCCTCACAGGAACTATGAGAAGGATTTATTAAGGTGAAAAAGTTACTCAGTTCTGCTTTAAGTTGTTTACTTCAAAATTTCCCAAACAAACAAAACCATTTCACAATTACCAATAAATAAGAATTTGAGAAAGTTATTTAATCAAGTCAGTCATTTAACACAGTGCTTTACAAAGTGTGTAGCGCGCCCCCTGGTGGGGAATGGATGTATGACAGGCGAGGTGTGATAAATGGGAGGAATTTTTTACTTTCATGCTATTAATCCATCCATTTTCAGACCCGCTTGTTCATGTTAATCAGGGTCGCGAGGGTCTGTCGGTGTTTATCTCCGGCTCTCAATTTCATGCCAATTGTCTTAAAAACTATTTCTTCTTTCTTCTATATTTCTTCTTTCTTGGTTATTGGCATGTTGCAATCAAGTTCAATAGGTGCATATCGCCATGTACTGTACATGTTATATTTTATTAATTTGTCCAGCGTATTAAAGCTGATATCCGGAGTTTCTGAGAAATCTATGTTTATATATCATTCTTTTGAAATGCAAAAAAACAATTCTTTTACTATGGTCTACTGCAGGGGTGGCCAATCTTGGTCCTCAAGAGCCACTATCCAGCATGTTTTAGATGTTTCCCTCTTCCAACACACCTGATTCAAATGACCAAAATCGTTATCAGGCTTCTGCAGAGCTTGATGATGAGTTAATCATTTGAATCAGGTGTGTTGGAAGAGGGAAACATCTAAAACATGCTGGATAGTGGCTTTTGAGGACCAGGATTGGCCACCCCTGGTCTACTGCCTATGGTCATTCATATACGTCAATGTATATAAACCCCTCCTTTGTCCTATAGACCCCTATATAAAGAGAAAACATAGAGACGTTTCTCAGAAACTCAGGATATCAGCTTTAAAGGATATACGCTCAATGTGCTTTTACTCCACCTTTTTTCATTGACAATAAAGGTCATTAAGACTAAACAAAAGGCCTCCACACAAAGAAAGTAATAATGAGAAGCCTAAAAGTAAGAAATAATGATAAATTATTAGACAAGGGAACAAAACGTAACGTGGAACTAAAGTGCACAAATGTTTATTGTGGTCGGCATGTAAGTGTAAGATTGTAAACCATGTTTCGTTATTTCCTGTATTTTTGACTACTGCACTTTTACATTTGTTTTTTATGCAGTTAAGTCGTTCATTTAGTTTTTGAGTTTTCATTTATTTATGAAATGTGATGTTACTTGCATTATATTCAATTCAACTTTATTTGTAATAGCGCAATTTACAACAAAGTCATCTCAATGCGCTTATCAAAATATAAAATTCATAATAAGAAAGAGAAAACCCAACAAGATGAACAAGCATTTAGCAGCAGTGGGAAGAAACAACTCCCTTTTAACAGGAAGAAATCTCCAGCAGAACCTGGTTCAGAGGTGCATTATACTTGTTCTCTGGTAGTTTATTTCATACGTGCAGTGAATTTCCTTTTTTGTTTTCTGACACAGATTGCAAACAATGTATTTATTACCTACATTTTAGACTACTGCCCTTTTAAATTAGTTTTTTATGCAGGTGATTGATTTAATTTATATGTTACTTGCTCCCTATTGAAAATGTGTTATTTGTCAGGATTATTTGGAAGGCAATGGGCACAGACGGAGCTTGAAAGTTCACCTTCGTTCAAAGAGGGGAACATACAAAAATGTTTGAGAACCACTGATTTAACGACTAAAATGTTAAGAAGGAAATTTCTCATTATTTGATGTATTTAGATCCCGGACAAGCCCCCAAACTGAAGAGATGGGGGGCTTTGCAATGACGGAGACGAAAACCAAAAGTGAGGAGTTGGATTTAAAGACGAGTAAGAGAACAGGACCTGAGAAATTCAGAAAAGATGAGAGACATGGACAAAAACAAGTATTAGAAATATATAACATGACTCACGGCGGTTTCCTCAGGAAGTTGTACTGGCAGAGGATGGTGATGAGGAAGCCCACAAATCCCTCAATCGTCATGGCGACCAGCCCTCGCGTCACAATGTCCCATTCAAAGGGAGACTTCATCTTATCA
This sequence comes from Gouania willdenowi, assembly GCF_900634775.1. Lineage (NCBI taxonomy): Eukaryota > Metazoa > Chordata > Actinopteri > Blenniiformes > Gobiesocidae > Gouania > Gouania willdenowi. The sequence continues at coordinate 201,987 of NW_021144952.1, read as the reverse complement.
AACTGTCCTACAGGCACACATGGGTTTGTTGGAAGAGTGAGATGAACTTATTTAAGTCAGACTTCACATGTAGGATTCAGAGAGCAGCCAACCTATCTTGGCGTAGTACTCGTTGATGTACTCGTTGTAGGCCATCTCCATCAGACCGTGTCCCAGGTTGTAGTTTGGGAAGATAAGGAAGCAGGACTTAAGATAGCTGTTGACCTTCTTCAGATCCTGTGGGAGGAGACGGACGTGGTGAGTCCACGTACACACTGAGGCGCAGGACGTGCGTGTGTGTGTGTGTGCATCACTCAAACCTTGTCGTGTTCAAAGAGCTGCAGCAGGAAGGTGGCCACGGTGGCCGTGATGCCGATGAAGAGGTTGATGACGATGAGGAAGACGTACGCCGTGCTGGGAACCTCGAACCAGAAGGAAGCTGGATACATGATGGGAGTGATGGACCACCTGAAGAAGCACAAAGCATCAGCGCCAAACTCAGAGCGAGCACTGTGTGCATGCATACTCACCCATACAGCAGGAAGAGGGAGAGCACTGCGGGAAAGTTGGTTGGTGACGTGTAGGCGGGAAGGTCGAACACAAACAGAATAATAACACAGCATGTGGCCGGCACCAGATAGTTGAGCTGCAAGGAACAATATGTTAGAGGTTTTTAGACACGCCCACCTGTTTAGGAAGCACCCCTGTGCATTTATGACAAGCCATCATGAGTTTTAGACACACCCATTGTTTGTAAGAACCCTCCCGCTTTAGTGTGTGTGTGCGTGTGCACGTATATAACCCGCCCTCACCATGTCCCATACGTAGTTGGACAGCCAGTAGATGACCGGGTCACAGCCGCTGACGAACTGCAGATGTTTGGCTTTGGTGGATTTCTCGGCCACCAGAAAAACCACAAAGCTGGCCGGGACAAAGGACATGGCCACAATGATGAAGATGGCGATCACCACATCTGTCCCCTGCAGGCTGGAGACACACAACCTGTTAAAATCTATAACAAAAAAGATACCTTTTCCTTTGTTTTTGTTAATTCCTGATAATGATTTGATGACCAGTTCCATGTGGTTGGATTAGCTTAGCATGCAGCAACCATTCAGCATTTTGGGTTAGTTTAGCACAAAGCAAACAGACCCAAAACTTTGGATTAGTTTAGCATATAGCAACCAGTCCCACGTGATTAAGTACGCTTAGCACGAAGCAACCAGTGCCACATGTTTGGGTTAGCTTAGCACTTAGCAACCATTCAGCATTTTGGGTTAACTTAGCACAAAGCACCCAGTCTCACATGCTTGGGTTAGCTTAGCACATAGCAATCTGGTCCACATGTTTGGGTTAACGTAGCAAGTAGCAACCAGTTCTACATGTTTGGGTTAGCTTAGCGCAAAGCAACCAGTCATACATGTTTGGGTTATTTTAGCATGTAGCACTAATCCCACATGTTTGGGTTAGCTTGGAATGTATCATCCAGTCCCACATGTTTGGGTTAGCCTAGCATGTCGCTGTGCTGGCTGAGCCAGGTCAAAGAGTAAGGGGCGGGGCTCTGTGTCAGGTCAACATATTGGTTGAAAGGGTTGATGGCACTGATTCACAGCTTTAGTTTCCAGTAGAGTTGTCCCACTGTATGATCAAAGTGTGAAAAGGACAACAAACACATGTGAGAACCTTAAAGTGTAAACCCATGGGGGGCGCTATGGTCTTACAGGTAGTCCAGAGAAAGGCTGGCACTGGTGCGGTTCATGGGATGGTTGGTCAGAGTAATTCCTGCAGAGAAACGTTACTTTAATGACATAAAAACACGATAGTTCATATCGGCTCAGATGTTCCTCGGCCTCACCGTAGGCAGCCGGGTTCCCTTTGGATGGCGGCAGGTTGGCGCGCAGGATGGCGTTGTTGAGGACGTTCAGGTACGTGGGCATGCTGTGATAGCCTTTGTTGTTGTACAGCACCTGAACACAAGGAGGCACTGCATCAGCGGAGCTGTTCTCACTGCACTGAGATCTGAGGGCGATGCTCTCACCTGAGCAGATCTACGCACTGCCATTTTACGCACCATGGGGGGGATCTGTCTCCCAAAGGATGCTGGGATGGATTTCTGGACATTCCCCACTGTCAGACCCCCGTATCTATAAAAACCAACAGATCGGGGAATTAGAAACACAACATTAACTGGGTTTCCATTACAGATTTTAGCAAAAATAAAAGCAATATTTCTAAAGTTTCCACAAAGTATAATTGCGCTTTGAATGTGTTTCCATTGAAGGTTGTTTTGGAGCCTCGTAATTCTGGTGAAATCTCATCCCGTGATACTTCTCTGCAGGAAGATGGATGCTCCAAACCTCCTTATAACACTCTGCATTCCTTTGTTGTTTCACGTCTAATGTGGCACTAAAAACTAACCTTTTAGCAATATTAGAGTTTTTTTTTTTTTTGTGTTTCTATTACCAGTTTTTATTGAACTATTTACGTTTTACGCATTTCCAAGGGTAATGGAAATGCAGCTACAGATTTCAGAAAATGTAAAAAAAAAAAAAGAATATTATGTTACATAACGTAGAATATTATGTTACACATTTTTTATAATAATATTTCTGCAATTATAAAATCAATCCAAACTTAGCTAATTAAGTTCATCATCCATTTTCAAAGCCGCTTGCTCTTTTCAATGTCACAGGGGTACAATTATGTAATGTTACGAAACAGACCAGTACGCAACATTTAAAAATAATGGAAATAATCATTTTTGCATTATCTGATCAGTTAACTAAATCTAATTGAAGGCAACAGAGATTTACATAAAGATTAAAGTTTATCTAAACTTTGTAAAGTTACTGATGAGGAGAGGTGAAAGTACTCACATTATTGTAATTGAGTTGCTTTAATGGGAAATTATTTTTTAGTACATTTCTAAATTAGTAACTGTACTTGTACATAAGTAAGTTTTAAAAGAAGTAAAGTAATTCATTCCATTTCTACACAGTAAATTATTATTTTGCATCACATCATAGCCGACCAACAAGATTAAACGTAATGCACGGTACCAAAACAGCATTGAATAGAAGTAGCTATTGCTGCTTATGTGGAGCAAAGTGAATCATGGACGGTATAGGAGACACTCAGGAGAAAACACCATGAGAGAGAGAGGATGATGATGATGTAAATCCCTGCCACCATCTTTCTGACATACAGTATTTGCATTTAAACAAAGCACAGGCGACAGTTTCATAATGCAATGTAAACTTTGACTACCCAAGCAAATGGATGTTGTCGCTTTCAGGACTTCTGCATCAATCTTGGGTAAACATGTAAAGGTAAGAAACATTCACTGCTAATGATTTGCAAAAAAAAGTATAGAGCTGCTCCCAGGATTATAACAGTGTGTTAAAATGAAACAATGAGTTACGTTTCTTAATTTACACAGAAAGTTTAAACAGAAACAGACACAATATTGTTTTACTCAGGCAACCAGACTCCATTAGAAAAACATTCAATTTGCCTGCAGAAAACGAACATTGGTCGTCAATTGCTGCCTCATCACGTCGTGAGCTAAAACATTATTTGAGAACTGTTTATTAATAGAAAAAAGAATTTTGACAAACCTTATATTTTATACAGATGCCTTTGTGGAAAATACATTAAATTCCTATTGTGAAGAATTTGGTCTCTTCCTTTTTAAGTTTATACATGAGATGTTTACTGTATGCAAGGAAACCGTGGTAAGAATTATTACCCCAAAAAAGTGGGGGTGAAAGTAATTAGTAACTTGTACTTTGAATACTATCTAATTGAGCTACTTTTTACTTTTACTTGAGTATTTTATGTATGACTTACTTATACTTGTACTTGAGTACAATTTCAATGAATTAACAGTACTTTTACTTGAGTAGGATATATCAGTACTATTTACACCTCTGCTGATCAGTGTGAACATTATGAGACATAGTCTTACCAACAGTGTTGGGAAGGTTACTTTAAAAATGTAATCCATTACAGATTACATGGCCAAAAATATAATTTGTAACATAATCCCTTACATTACTTAATCTGAGTAACGTAATCTAATTACTTGGATTACTTCCATATTAAATTAGATTTTTAAAGTGCCGTAAAGCAGCCATCATTGAGAAGAATAGAGGACTATAGTAAATATATCATCCTAGGTGCTGATGGTAACATCACACTTAACAGTAAAAACACAGTCATAATAATCATCTGTTTTAAATGTAATGTGTGACGACTACTTGTCTATTCAATAAACCACGTTACCACATCATGGAGGACTTAATATGTAAGGAAACATATCACAGTAGTCTAGCACTAACTGTAGACACGTGCAGAGCAGGATTACTATTGCAACAACACATCATCAGTAGGGTAAAACTAACCGGTCTCATGACACGTTGCCATGTTGAGAGTGAATAAACCCATGAAACAGAGAAGTAATGTTGTGTAATCCATTGATTTCAACAATGCACCTGTAATCTAATTACCAACTATTTAAACTGTAACTGTCATGGATTAAAGTTACTCATAAATTGGAATCTGATTACATAACGCCGTTATATGTGTTATATCTGTTACTCACTACCTACTCAGCAGACTCAGGTCCTGGGTTTTCTCTCACCTGTGCAACCGCAGTCGGTCCGAGGTGAACAGCAGGTATTCGGAGACGTTGCGTCCTGTCACGTCCACCAGGATGTCGCCCGTCACCACCTTCATCATCGGTGGATGACCTCCGACCCCAGCAGGGCAGGAGAAGCCCGTTCCCTGCATGGAGCACGTGCAGCGGACCGGCTCATGGATGGAGAGCGGGAGTAGTGTGGGGGAGGTGATGGGACCTGAGGGAGAACAGGTTAGCTTCAGTTTGTGCTTCATATTCTTCAAGATAAACTCAACACGTGGGTACAATTACATTTTTCAGTTACAATTACATTTTCAATTATCCATGTTCAATTACAATTGAATTACTATTACAGTGACCAGCATTTTTTCCAATTACAAATATTTTCATCCTCAGAAAGTCAATAACAATAACATTATGTTCTTCAATTACAATTCATCACAATTGCTGAGCCTGAAATAAATAACCTATTAAAAGTTAACCTTCCTCTTGTGTTAGCTTTCTGTTAGCATCTCTTATGATAACGGATCCTTAATCAGCTGTAAAATACACTGAAAAATATCTATCATTTAATTTCTTTCCTATCTATTGTTTACCTTGTTAGGCTTCTTAATCTGTGAAAATATAAGTTTTAATATTTTTTAAAATGGTAAAATGTGTGAAAGCTTGATATGACTCATATCTTAATAATTGTTAACTACATATGTGTAAACCTGTACATATAATTGCAGCATGGTTTCCCAAATTACAATTGACATTTTTTATAGAATTTTCACAACAAACACAAAGTCAAATATCGAAACTCAATTACAATTTAGTTACGATTACGACAGCAACAGATTTTTAAAATTACAATGACAATTATAATCCCACCATAACTCACTGAGGATGGTGGTCGGCGGCGCCGCGGTGTAAGTCCACAACCGCGGCTCGGGGTCCTCTGAGGGTGCAGGTGAAGGAGGCGGTGGGACGAAGTTGGACAGTGGGACGCCCTGCGTGAAGGAGTCCAGGCACATAGAGTCGAAGTAGCGAGCGGCCAGCATCTTAGAGTCATCGGCGCTGGGGTTGAGGGTCCGAGCCAGCTGGTCTAAGGTGCTGTTAAAGGGCGTTTTAAGGACGCAGGTCGCACCCACGCCTGAGGGCTGACGGAGCGTGTTGATGATCCTCTGAGGACTGGCATCAGGGGACAGTTTACTCCTGAGGGACGTACACACTCCACTTAGCGCGGGGTTGGGACACAAGCAGCCAATAATTGTCCAAATGATGGAAAACACATTGGCCCTCATTTATCAACCATTGGTACATTCAGATCTGAGCGTACGACACACCTCCATATAGCTCATCACTGGGGGCTGTACAGAGGAGACAGGATCTCATTCATGCTTATTTTAATTGTATACAGTTCCTTAAACTTTTACAAATGCGCTGAGGTATTTAATCAACAATGTGATGAATTATATGCGAAACTGGCTGAAGGCATGATAAACACAGACAAGGGACAACATTTAGTCATTTTTGAGGCTTTTTAAAGCATTTTGATTGTTAATTTCTTTTAATGTGACATTTATTGCCTAAAGTGTGCGGACTGAGGTCGATATAAATGTCATATTTCCGTGTGTGTCTCCAGGATCTCTGTTGTGAAATTTGTCCACAGCGCACACAGGGGGGCAGACGTCACCTGCTCAGTAGCTGATCCTCTTCCACAGAGCGTTTCAATGAGCTCCTTTAAGTCCAGTTTTCACACATTAAAAAGCAAATCTTTGTATTGCTCCATCTCAGATGTGAGGATGACGATTTTCATCTTGGAAATGTTTCTGTTCTTGTTTGACCTCAGTGGGCGGGGCCTCCGAATCAGCAGTGCGTAGCAATTAATGACGATCAAATTCAGCCGCTGCATTATTAACACCTGATCTTTTGTACGCTGGGATTGGTCAAATACCAATGTTTCATAAATCACACACTGGTCCTGTCGTACGACCAAATGTGAACTCACATTTGCACCCGTTTTCACACAAGGTTGATAAATGAGGGCCATTACGTTCCATTCTTAAATAAACTGAAGTGCTGGTTGTATATTGTCCACTGGGGGTCATACTGCTTTAGTAAGATAATTCAAATAAAGATACAAATACAAAATAAAATGAAAAAAATAATACAATAAATAATATAAATATCAAAATATATACAGAGGTTTTGCAGCTGACGTCACAGGTCATGTGATCTTTGCTTATCAGACATCTTAGACAGCACTTAGCTTGGACGATAACACCATGGTGTTTCACTGCTGTGCTGTTGGATGTACAAACAGGCCAGAGAAAGTCCCTGGCTTGTCCTTTTATCGTTTCCCAGCTGTCAGAAAGCGACGTGAACAATGGATTGTAGCTGTCAACCGGAAAGTTTTGAACTCAGTTCAGAGTGAGACTTTTGCTGCAGCGGCAGTTTGATTAAAATTTGATAAGTGTGTGTGTTCTCCAGCCGTACATTTACAGTATACAGCGCCGCTTTTACAGTTCAAATGATGAACTTACGGAGTTACTAAAGGATGTGTTCACTCAGAATGTAGGCTTATTACCTCCGCCAAGTGTGAAGCCAGAGCGGAAGGTTATGTTTTACCCTCCGTTTGTCCGTCTGCATTTATCAGTCTATTAGCAAGACAACTTGAAAAGTTATGAACGAATTTGGATGAAATTTTCAGGAAAATTGATAAATGGGACAAGGAACAGGTGATTACATTTTGGTGATGTTCTGTCTGCCAAAATAAAAAATAAAAAAAACATATATATATATATATATATATATATATATATATATATATATATACATATATAATTTATTTTTCCACCCACACTGTGGAACTTCTTGTTGATGATGTCATGGGTTCTCTCAGAGTCAACAGCTCGACAGGTAGTTAAGGTAACACAGCTCAATGTTGACAGATAGTCATGGTATGTGTTCAGCTCCGGTCACGGCTCAGGAGCTTTAGCTGAGCTTGAGCTGCTTGGCGGAGGTTTGCGCTCTCCGAGTGCTTTTCTAGTTCAAGAAGTTAAACGCTTTAATTTTGTGCCAGTAAATTGAGGAAATGTACAGCCTCCCTCTGCAGCGGTCTCACTATAGCGGGAGGGAGGGGCTGCTGCCTCGACTCGCAGGACATAGTCGTCGGAATCACGCAAGTCGGGCCGCTTAAAGGGAGTTCGCTTGAAGTCGTGTCATTTACGACACGACTTCGTAAAGTGACTAGATTACATTTTTGAATGTAATCTAGTCACTTCAGTCACGTTCGTTGTGAACGCACCTTTATCCTGGTAATTTCTGTACGTCTCACGACCAATGCGTGAGACTTGAGAGCTTTGAGTGTACAGTGTGCTAAAATTAGCAGCAGTACTTCAAATACCATTTTGCTTGAATTGTTCAATTAGGCATTTGGAGGTGGATCGAGTGTAATTTAAAAGTTTAAATCCTATTAAATGTGGCTTCATTTATAGATCATGATCACAGTCACACAACTGAAACTGTGGTCTACTGAAATGCTGATGCCGTCCAAGATGGAAGCATAAACAAAACCCACGTGTTATCAGTGACGTCAATGCAAAACCTCTATAAATAAAAATGTAAATAATTAAAAACAATAATGATAAGAAGAAGATTACAATAAATAAATAAATTGTAAATAATGAAAAACTAAAATAAAACCTTCTTCAACCTCAAGAAATGCATTTATTAATAATACCTAATTTTATGTTTTGCTAGCAGATGGATGTAGTGAATGTGACCACTGATACATGGATGGATAGATATAAACCTATATAGATGAGTAGGATGCGTGCCTGTACTGGGGTCGCTCCTCGTTGGCATAGGGGATGAAGTTCCCTCTGGGTTGGGTGTAGTTGTGATACTGAGACGGAGACAGAATCAGCGGAGGAAGGTCCCCTACAACACAAACCAACCAGCTAACACTCAGTCACCAGGCAACACGATCACCAGCTGGTTTCAAACACCAACGGTAACTCAGCAGCACACAGTGTGAGTCACAAACTGAGCTACTGCTAACTAGTCAGGTGTTTTTCATGCTAATGCACGTGTCAAACTGAAGGCCCAGGGGCCAAATCCGGCCCTCTAAAGCATAAAATTCGGCCCGTGGGAGAAAGTAAAAATGACAGAGAAAGTGATATAAGCACAGTTTTCCTGTGCTTATATTACATGACTGCAGGCATTTTTAATTTCAAACTAAAAAAAATTCTAAAATCCTGTCATTTCTCACAAAATTGCCAAAACTACACAAAAATTGTTACACATTTTATGAATTCCAAAGTGAAGATCCTGCAGGGACTGATATCTGTCACTGTTTTGGTGCTTTACAAATTTTATATATAATTTACAAGTGGAAGTGCAAACTAAGGCAGATAATTTTTTTAATGCTTCTTTTCTATGGAATCAGAACAGTATCATAATGAATGAACTCTTGCAGGGTTTTTCACAAATGCACATGCTTTGTTTCACAGTTGTATTTCAGATTCACAAATGCACGCGATCTGTTTCACAAATATTATCTTGAGGCACACTTGTAATATAAATCCACAAATAATGCAAATTGCTGAATGTGCATATACAAACCGCTTTTGTGCTGTGAAACCTCTGTGTATTTGTGAGAGAAATCTCTGCGGTGAATTCTGAGACTGCCCTGACGTCGCGGGTCCACAAACGTCACCATTGGCTGATAAAACTGATTGACAGATTCCTCAGCCAATCAGGTGTGTCTACTTTCATCCAATCATATGGCTACTTACATTTTCTACACACTTTTAAACCAATTACAGAGCTACTGATGTGTGTGCGCATACGCAGTGTTCAAACAAGAGTGTGGAGAAAATGTAAGAAGCCATATGATAGGCTGAAAGCAAACACACCTGATTGGCTGATGAATCTGTCAAGTGTGCCTCAAGATAATATTTGTGAAACAGATCGTGTACATTTGTGAATCTGAAATACAACTGTGAAACAAAGCTTGTGCATTTGTGAAAAACCCTGCAAGAGTTCATTCATAATGATACTGTTCTGATTCCATACTTTTCCAACCAAAATCTGTGGCCCACGTGAGATAAAACTGGTCCCTTAACTAAAATGAGTTTAAGACCTCTGCTAATGTTTGTCTTTTTGTTTGTTTTGTTGTGTATTTGCTTTAATTATGTTTAATTTTTGAATTATTTTGTGTTTTTGCTGCCATATTGGGTATTTTAGGACAGTATTGTGTGGCAGTGATTGGTGGTTGTCTAAAGCTGTGGAGCTAGGATAAAACTGTAACAGTGATGGTGCAGAGAATCCCTCACCAATCTCTGGGACTGACAAGGCCACAGTCATGGCCACGCAGACGAAGAACGCCGGCAGCAGGATCTGCGAGAACAGGCCTTTGGTGTTCCTCTTAGCGCAGTGGAAACGTTTGACGATGAGTCCGTAGAACTGCGCTAGCTTCAGCCGCCAGCCGTCCAGCTGGAAGCTGCCCCGCCCCTCCAGCACGTCGGGCTCCGGGGCCGAGGATGTCCCTGTGTCTCCTGGACAGAACAGAGACAGTGTGAGTTACATGGAGCTTAAAGACATAAGATATGAAATATGAACGTTAAGGAAGGGCTGGGGTCAATTCTAATTATTGATTGCATAATTGATAATTAATTACAATGATGGTATAATTATAATTATTACTGTTATTGAAAACATCTGTTGCTAAATTAAATATAATTGAGTTCAGATAATTGACTTTGTAATTGTAATTGACATGGAAATTCTATAAAAACTACAATTTAATTAAACCCAATTCTATGGCTTACATACTGTATATGTAGTTAATCATTAAAATATGTTTCAAACCAATGTGTTGTCATCAAGCTCTGCAGAAGCATGATAACAAGCCATTCATTTGATTCAGGTGTAGGAGCAGGACACATCTAAAAGTCTGAGGAATCCAGTCCTCGAGGACTGGACTTCGGCACCCCTGCTTTATGGGCTTATTTATTCAACGCTCAGTAATTGTGATTAACTGTAATTGAACTTTAATTTTAATGCAATTGACCCCAGCCCTGCATTCAGGCTCCGGGGTTGAATCGTGGCTCTCTCACCCCTCAGACTGGCAGAGTCCGACTCTTGTCCAGAGTCTAACATGGGACAGTAGTCTCCATAAAAGTCAGCGTACAGTCCTCCTTCGTCTCCTCTCACTGAGCCCACAGAGGAGGACGAGGACCTGAGGGAGGATCGGCTGTGGCTCAGCCTTGAGTTTGTTACTAGATTACTAAGCTCCACCTCTGGTTTCTGGGTCTCCACCGATGGCACAACTGAGCTCCCCGAACCCACGGAGGAGCTGCTGCCCGGAGAGGCCTTCACGTCTGAGCAGAGAGGAGAGATTAACCCTGACACTGAGTAACTGGTCCTCAGGAGTATTTGTACGCCATTACATCCACGTCTCTGTTGGTCTCACCAACATCGCTGTCCTCCAACGACTGATCCTCCTCAGACACTTTGAGGAAAACTTCCTCCAGTGTTGTGTCCATCACCCCAAAACTGGTCAGAGCCAGACTGTCCAAGCTACGCCCCAAAGCCTGAGAAAGACAGGTTTGTTACTGTTCCGCCCCCTAGTCAGCATTCTGTGTGTGTGCACTGAATAAATGGAATGACCTGACCGCATTGTCATCAAACCACTGAAACATCCTGAAACAGTTCATCCTTCTCCTGTGTCTGTAGGAGGAAGTTGCGGAACGTTGGTTACCTTGTACCAGCTGCTGTTAGGGATCTACTGTTAATCATGTTATCTTGTGACTGATTTTGACAAAATTTATGACAAATGTTGGTAAACTGTAAATAGGGCCCTATAAAATCCACGTTCACGGATGCGCAGACGGAATCACGGAATCGACCAATAAAAACGATTAAAAATTGGCATGAAACGCCGTCACCATGGGGCAAAGAACGTTTTTTATGGGGAAATATTTCTGGGGACCGCTTATTAGGTGCACCGCCCTCCCTCCTCTTGTCCTGGCTGCATTAAACTCATCTTAAACAACCACAAACACTGTCTAAAAAGCAACACAAATCATCACTGACTGCTAACTACAGAACCTCCAGTGCACGTTAACTTCGCTGTGCCTGTGAAGCGCCGCCCGTGTTTGTGTAGCGCAGCGGTGCCCTGTGAGAACGTGATCAGCTTTAATCATCTTAACCTGCTCAGTGTTCGAACTATTATGCCTGGCTAACTAAGAATAACTCAGTCTGTCCTTTAGTTCTTTTTATTCCAAATTTTTGTCCGTGTCTCTCGTAGGTACAAATTCACAGTAAGCTAGCTACCTCAAGTGCAACCGTTTCAGTGGGAACTTCCGGTTTACAAAATAAAAGTCAGTTGGAGCAACGTTATTAGAATGTTACATTCTAACAACACCTCATCAGAGCTACAGTAAAATGCATGTTGAAATAATGAATTAATAAAAAATTAACTAATGAAAACAATCAATGCTTATACTTAATTGATTTTTTTTTTAAACATTTAACTAACGAAAAATGTAATTTTTTTTTTTTTTTTTTAGAGTGTGCATGGCTTAGATTAGCCAGAACATTGTTTTGTTGTTTTCCTAAAAAAGATGTTTTGTATTCTTTTGTTTTTTAACTTCAGTGTATTGCATGGTGTTACTTTCGTCCTGACTATGGGGGATAAAAGTAACAAAGTGCAACATTTAGTCAACGTCAAATTCCACATTACAAAGAAGATAGGATAATTTAAATTAGGTTAATTTTAACTAAGTTGATCAGAACTTAATCAATAAACCTGATCAGATTCAGTAAATCATTGATCCTTGAGTGGAAATCAGGTGACATTAATGCTGTTCTCATACATCTTTATATGACATATGAATAATTAAAAAGGAGTGGTCAGAATAATCCATGTCACTACAACTTATATATATATATACACACTTCTTCCACTATCTACCTTTTAATTGTATGTACTTTATTTTTGACATACATTTTTGTTTAATTATAAGTTTTTTTTCTTTATTAATATTTATTTGTTTCCTCACAGGAGTTAAAAACTAATATTTTCTTTAAAAAATGATAAATAATTCTAAAAAACGGAATTTAAAAAATTAAAATGGAAAAAATGGAATTTGGAAAAAAATAAAACGGATTTTATAGGGCCCTATGTAAAAGAATGCAGAATTTGCTTTTTTGTGTGTTGTGATGGACGAGTTGTTCAGATTTTTGTAAAACATAAATGACAGCAGTTACCAGTTATAATAATAACCATCACCATCTGAAGTGATACACTAATGGGTAAAAGGCTGTTTGTATAAGTGATGAAAATCTGAAAATGTAGATGTTCTCACCTGAAATAGGCGCTCAAAGCAGCCTTTCCTCACAGCCTCTGAGGGAAGAATGTAGGACAGCTCCGTGTTGGAGTCAGACACCAGCAGGCACGACGACACGAACTGTCGGATGAAGCGAGTGACACGAGGCTCGGAGCAGGGAGACGGCGAGCTGGGAGAGGAGGACTGACCTGGGAGCACCAGATCAGGAAGGTCAGGAGTCTCACACCCTAAGGGAACATCAACCAACAAACCAACCACTAATCAACCAACCAACAAACCAAAGTCCCAACCAACCAACCACAACTCAACATGCCAACCGATCAACCAACCAACCATCCAACCAACTAATATACCAACAATGAATCAATACACCAACCAACCACGAATCAACCAATATATATTATCCAACCAAAAGACCAACTAAGCACGAATAAACCAACCAACCAACCACGAATCATCCAATATACCAACCAACCAACCACAAATCAACACACCAACCAATCTACCAACCAACCTACCGACCACTAACAAATCTACAAACCCACCAATCAACCAACTAACCAACCTAAACCTACCAACCACAAATCAACCAATATACAAAACAAACAAACAACCACAAATTATCCAACATACCAACCAACCAATCAAGAATCATCCAATTTACCAACTAACCAACCAACAAAGAATCAACCAACCAACCAACCAACCAACCATCATCCAATATACCAACCAACAAAGAATAAACCAATCAAACAACCAACTAACCTACCTACCAACCAACCACAACTCAACCAATCAACCAATCACCCACAACCTTCTACTGGGATGTTCCCCACCTCGGCCATCACTCTGCTTCTTCACCAGTGTCAGCTTGTATCCGTCTCCATAGGTGCTCTTCAGGAACAGCGGCGATCCGCAGCACTTCAGCTTCCCGTGAGAGATGATGGCGATGCGATCTCCCAGCAGGTCGGCTTCGTCCATGTGGTGAGTGGACAGCAGGATCGTCCGACCTGCAGCAACACACCAGCAAACAACTACAACTACCTGCTTCTCAAAGCAGGTAAAAGATATTCACCAAAAAACAACATCAATGAACGTAAACAGAAACAGACTGACCTGAGGGGGCAGAGTCAGGTCTAACTGTCACTCACCCTGTTTGTATTTGAGGATCAGGTCCCAGATGGCACGGCGGGCATACGGGTCGACACCTGCCGTCGGCTCATCCAGGATTACGGCCCTCGAGCCGCCCACAAAGGCAATGGCCACCGACAGCTTCCTCTTCATCCCTCCGGACAGAGTCTGCACTAAACTGTGACGCTTGTTAGAGAGTTCAAGGTCAACGATCATCCTGAGGACACGCAGAGACACCATGAGAGAAGGTTGTTAGATTGAGAAGATACATACGATAAGACCTGTTTAGGTAAGATATGATAACATACAACATACAGACACCATATGACACACTATGGTGAAATACAACAATGTAAGGCTTGGTATGATAGGATGCAATAGGACACGATCAAAGGCAGTACAATAGGATATGATACAACTATTTTTTGTATTTGTCTCATTTGTTTTCGAATACTTTTGTGTTTTTGTTGTCATTTTGTGTGTACTTTAGGCTGACGTGCTGCATGTGCATTGTCAAAGCTTTGACATTCAGGGACTCACTTGTCCATCTCCTTGCATATCTCGTCCTCGGCCATGCCTTTGAGCCTGGAGTAGAACCAGAGGTGCTCCTCCACACTCAGCCGGTCAAACAGCACATTGTGCTGAGGACACATTCCCAGGTTCTGTCGGATCCGCTCCATTTCCGTGCGAATATCATGACCGTAGATGGTGGCTGAGCCCGAGGTGGGAGGGAACAAGCCAGTGAGGATAGACCTACGGAGATACAGGGAGGTAAATTATTGATCCACAGCTGTTACAGTTCTCCATGAGTCCGTCTGCGTCATTAAAATGAAAACGTCAAATTCTTCAGCTGGAGTTGTTGGAGACACTCCAGCTCTGAAGGAGGCCTGGCTGATAACAAGATTGATAAGGTATAAAAGAGAAGATAAGATACAATATGACAATGTACGATACAACAAAATACAATATAATGCGGTAGATTCAGGAAGGTAAGATCTACGGCAACACTCAATATGATAAGATATGATACAACAAGATACGATACAACATCCAATACAACACAGTAGACACGACAAGGTACGACATGACAAGATACGATACAACACGGTAGATACAACAGGACACAAATCTGCAAAATATAACACGGCAAGACTCAATATGACAAAATATGATACTAGATACAATATGACAAGGTATGATACAACGAGATATGATACAACATGGTAGATACGACAAGATACATAACAACAAGATAAGATACAACACAATAGATATGAGAGGATATGATACGGCAAAATACATAATGGCAAGAAAACACACAGTAGATACGACAAGGTGCGATACGACAAGATGCGTAACGATCAAGATACAATACAAAACAGTAGATACGACAGGATACGTAACGACTAGATACAATACAACACGGTAGATACGACAGGATACGTAACGACTACATACAAGTGTTGTGTGACTACTTAGAAAAAGTAAACTGCTGGATGAGTGAAAACTCCCTTCAACTAAACCATGATAAAATGGAGGTGATTGTCTTTAGTAACAAGGAAAAGAGGACTGCTGTCAGCGACTATCTTGAGTCTCGATTTTTAAAAGTTAAAGACCAAGTCAAAAACCTTGGTGTTCTGATTGACTCAGATCTGACATTCAGCAATCAGATCAAATCTATCACAAAAACAGCTTCTACCACCTAAAGAACATCTCCAGAGTGAAAGGTTTAATGACTCAGAAAGATCAGGAAAAACTAGTCCATGCTTTTATCGCCAGCAGACTGAATTATTGTAATGGTCTTCTGACAGGAATCCCCCAAAAGAGCATCAAACATCTACAGCTGGTTCAGAACGATGCAGCTCGGGTCTTAACAAGAACAAAGAGGTCACAGCACATTATTCCAGTTTAAAAGTATTTACACTGGCTCCCAGTCAGCCTCAGAATAGACTTTAAAGTTCTGCTGCTGGTGTATAAATCTGTGAATGGGTTTGTCCAAAATACATGTTAGTCAGGTATGAACCCAGCAGGTCTCTCAGATCTATGGACACAGGTCAGATAGTGGAGCCCAGAGTTCATAGCAAATATGGTGACGCTGCGTTTAGTTGTAATGCTGCAAAGAAGTGGAACAAACTGCCAGCAGAGCTGAAGTCAGCATCACATGTGAACATTTTTAAATCAAAGTTAAAGGCACTCTTTTTTCACTACTGCATATGATTGAGAGAGAGATTTTTGGTCATGTTGTTGTTGATGTAATGTTTGTTGATGATTTGAAATGTTTTTGCTGATGATTTGAAATGTTTTTGCTGCTGATTATAAATGTTCTTGCTGCTGATTTTAATGTTTTTGTTGATTTTTAAGCTGATGAATGTTTTCTGTTTCCCTTTTTTAAACATGTAAAGTACATTGAGTTGCCTTGTGTATGAAATGCGCTCTACAAATAAATTTGCCTTGCCTTGCCTAGATACAACAGGATACAACATGGTAGATACAACAGGATACGCAACGACAAGATACAATACAACACGGTAGACACGACAGGATATGCAACAACAAGATACGATACAACACGGTAGATGACAGAATAAGTAACAACAACATATGAAAAAACACGAGACAGGATACAACATGGCAAAATACAACACTGCAAGATACAATATAACGTGATAGATACGGGAAAGTATGATACGGCAAGACTCAATATGACAAGATATGATACAACAAGATACGATACAAGATACAATACAACACAGTGGATACGACCAGGTACGATACAACAGGATACGTAACAACAACATACAATACAAAACAATAGATACGACATGATATGGCATACTACGTCACAACAAGATACGACAAGATACAACACAGTAGATACGACAATGTACAATTCAACAAAATATGTTACGACAAGGTACAATACAAGATCTGCTATGGCGAGATGGGATTAGGCAAGATATGATACAAAGAGATTTCATACGACAAGAGACGATAAAGCTTGACACAACAAATCATGAAAAGATAAGGGGCGGATTCACTAAGATCTGAAATAAAGGGTGGTGAACCAGTTGCGTCCCTAAATCCTTTGGTGACGCAGTTTCCTCAACCTGCTGCTGGCAATTCACTAAGATTGCAGCAACGATTAGCCCGCATGCAGAAGTGGTGGAGACCACCCTAAAAAAAAAATTATCGTTTTGCTCGTTCAATGTGGAGACGTGCGCACACAAGCACACAATGACTTTTGAGTAAGTTAAATTGGAGGCAGATGGACTTCTCCGTCTGCTGCACAAACATTTAATAATATTTTTTCCCCTAATTTAATGTGGCTGCTCCATTAGGTCCTGTAACTTAGCTCTGATCAATCCATGAAAATTAGGCAGATTTGGATAGAAACCCTCCAATTGATCTGCAACTGATCCGAGTTAATACAGCAACACAGTCTGTCAATCAGTCTGCACCATTTGAAGATGTTCTACTGATCATCATCCAGTGCAGATCTGAGCCACACTGTCATATGTAAACATATGTGCCATCATGCGTAAATTATGCATCTGATCAGCTGATGCATTTGTGTCCCCCTCAGCCTCCGTTACAACACAGAGCAAGTCCCTAATGATCTCCGCCAGCTTTTGGTCTGTGAGGGAGAGCTCCGCCCCTTTCCATCACCTATTGCAAAGACGCTGTTCTTATGGAAAATGATATAACTTTTCGACTCCGTTTTTATCCACCATCTGGCCCAGGCTACATTCATCTACCACCTGGCCCAGGCTACATCCATCCACCACCTGGCCCAGGCTACAGCAATCCACCACCTGGCCCAGGCTACAGCCATCCACCACCTGGCCCAGGTTACAGCCATCCACCACCAGGCCCAGGCTACATCCATCCACCAGTAGGCCCAGGCTACATCCATCCACCAGTAGGCCCAGGCTACATCCATCCACCAGCAGGCCCAGGCTACATCCATCCACCACCTGGCCCAGGCTTTAGTCGTCCAAAGGGCCCAAAGAAAACCCATGCGATGGAAGAGTTGGATGAGTTAAGAAAAACACTTGAATTTTTATCAGATGATATGTCTATAATAAAGAATCAACAAAAGCAGTTAATCGATTAAAAACAAAATAATCTGAAAATAAATAAAATATAAACATTACAAAAACAAGCTAACTAATATTTTACAAAATAGTCAAAAATTATTTTATACTACTTTACTAAACAAAAACAAAAACAATATTAAAGAAGTTTGGAAATTATTAAATGAGGTGATGAATAAAACAGTAAAACAAAACAAATATCCACATTTCTTCTATGTAAACAACAGTGAGAATTATGATCCGAATGATGATGCTAATAATCTAAATGAATTCTTTGTTAATATGGGCCCAGATTTAGCCAGGAAAATACCGAAATCAGTAGCACCTATGTTTATAACACCTGTGGATGAAGATGAAGTGATTGAAGCTGAAAAAAAATTTGCAAACAAAAGACTGTGATGGCATTGATATGTATGTAATTAAGAAAGAAATCAGATGTATTTCAAAACCTCTCACTCATATATATATATATATATAAATAATCGACCCTTTAGTACTGGTGCATTTCCTTGTCAAATGAAAACAGCTAAAGTTATACTGCTGCATAAATCTGGTGACCGGCATGATTTCAACAATTACAGACCTGTTTCATTATTACCACAATTTTCAAAAATTCTTGAAAAGCTTTTTAATAACCATTTGGAAAATTTCATAGATAAGCACCATCTACTCTCCGAATGTCAATATGGATTTAGGGCAAACCACTCAATATCTTTGGCACTCATCGATTCAGTTGAAGAAATAATTACTTCTCTTGATAAAAAAAACAACACGCTCTATTTGATGATTTATCCAAGGCATTTGATACTATAGATCATGAAATTCTACTCGGGAAATTGGAGCAGTATGACATCAGAGGTAAGGCTTTAGATTGGGTGTAGAGCTTTTTGACCAATAGAAAGCGATGTTGTTAGTTTAGGGGCACACTGTTCTACTTCCTTAAATGTTACCTGTGGAGTTCCCCAGGGATCTGTATTGGGTCCAAAACTGTTTATTCTCTAAATTAATGATTTATGTAAAGTGTCTACATTATTGAAACTGACACTGTTTGCTGATGACACAAACATGTTTTGCTTCAGCTCTGATCTACAACAATTAATAAGTGATGTTACAAATGAATTCAGTAAAATAAGAACCTGGTTTGCTATCAACAAACTATCCTTTAATATGGATAAAACAAAAATTATGTATTTTGGAAACAGGCCAAAACATGTTGAAATTAAGGTTTCTCTTGATGGTAATTACATTAAACAAGTAAATTAAACTAAATTTCTTGATGTTATACTAGACAACCAAATTAGTTGGAAACCGCATTTTAAATATGTTCAAAAAAGATTTTAAAAAGTATAGCAGTACTCAACAGAGCAAGACATGTTTTAAATTACAGCGCACGCCACACACTTTACTGTTCAATAGTACAAGATTACAACCATTAGTTTCTCTTCAAAAACGAGCAATACGTTACGTTCATAATACAGAATATTTGGACCACACCAAGCCACTATTCAATAAATCTAAATCTAAAAAAGAAATTGCAGCTCATCAAACAAGTAAAATAGAATTTAAAGCACAACAAAAACTTCTCCCTAAAAATATTCAGAAATTGTTTATTGAAAAAGCTGAGACTTATAACTTAAGAGACAAAATGAACTTTTGTTCAATACAAGCACGAACAACAAAAAAAAGCTTTAGTGTGTCAGTAAGTGGTACCAGGTTGTGGAAGAGTTTGTGTGTTGAAATAAAAACATGTCTGAATTTAAAGCAATTTAAATATAAATACATAAAGTTTATCTTCTCGAAGAACAAGTGTTAAAGGGATAAAATTGTAAATAGGTGTGTATATACTTGTCTATGTGTGGACAAATTAATGTATAATGGTCACATGAATTGTATAATTATAGAGATATGAATCACAGTATATGTACTGTATATGTATATGTATAGTGTAAATAGGTGCATATTATAAGAAGATTATATGTATAGTACTAGATATTACAAGGGGTAGGGTCATATAAGTATATACTTCCTCCTACTCCTTTTCAAACATGTATAGGATTCATGAGCAGGATTTCTGTAACATTTGTTCTCTCTTTGCCTTGTTGATTTATTTTCATTTTTTTCTTTAATTACAATTATTATCATTTGTTTTCCCTCATTATGAGATAATCCTGCTATTGTGTTCGTGTTTGAAATCAAATCAAATCAAATGTCTGACCATTTCTTTTTCACCTCAGTCACAGTGTGTCCACCTCAATAATTAATACCTCCACCTACCATTGAGTGAAATGTGTTTTATTCGCTCATTTTCCCCCATGGTCCATTGTGAAATTTGTATTAGTGAATATTTATCAATGATTTCTTATAAGTACCACATGGGCGGAGCAAGGTGTTTTCTCACATACAACAACTTTAGAGTTGGTTGTGATTTATAAACAGAAACAGGCGTAGGACGTGCATGCTCCCTCTGTTATAAATCTGAACGTTATTTTACATATGCACTTCCTGTGTTTTAGTGTACGTCAGGGCTCTGACCTCCTGATCCGAGACCTCACTGTAGATCGTGGTGAACTTTAATGTTGTGGATTTACTGGTTCTCTTACATGGTGGTAGTCTTTCCGGCCCCGTTGTGTCCAAGGAAGGAGACCACCTGGTTTTCGTGGAGGTTGAGGCTCAGCTTGTTCAGGGCCAGTTTACTGCCCGTCTTGTAGACTTTGGTCAGCTTGTCGATGCAAACAACCAGCGGGAGGTGACTGGGCTCCTCCTCAATACCACGATTCTCCTCTGGAAAAAAACATAGAAGAAGTGTCTCATATTCCTTCCAAACGCCATTTTTCTGATGGTGACTGAACATTTATCAATGATCTGATTGTTTAGAATAACACCTCTCCTAAAGAAGGAGGAGTTAGTGCATACCGGACCGCCGCTGGTCCATGGCACAGGCCTGATCCTCCTCCATCACACTCAGCCTGGTAGCTCTGCCTCCACACGGACAATCCCAGCTCTCACCACGCCCACTGCTCGACCAATAGGACCTCTGCAGGGGGAAGTACCAGGGCCGAGGCAGCCCATACATGCCTGATGGAAAACACAGCAGTTTTACCCTACTTCCTACTTTATTTTCCTTCCTTCCATCCTTCTTTCCTTCTTCATTTCCTCCTGATTTTATTTTCCATCCTTAAGAAGAAAAGATGAAAGAAAGGAAAATATTTTCCTTCCTTTCATTTACTTTCTTCCTTTTCTTCTTTACTTACTTCATTGCATCCTTTTTTATTTTCTAAATTCCTTTTTTATGTTCTTCCTTACATCTTAATTTTCCTTCCTTCCAATTTTATTTTCCTTCCTTCCTTGATATCCAATAACATCCCTCTCTATCTTGCCATGTTTTCTCCATCAGAGCCTTTAAACGTGGATGACTGCTGGACGCTCAGTGTTTACAGATGGAGGGCGTGGCTCACCTGGATGTACGGCCTCGATGTACCAGGTCAGCACGCCATACGCCGCTGCATCCACTATTAGCATCATCATGGACAGCCCCAGGTTAAAGTCGTCTCCCTCCACCGGTGATTGGCTGATGGTTCTCCACTGGATGCCCACCCCGGCCACCTCGTACAGGGCGAAGTACTTGGAGCCCAGGCCGAAGGCGGTGGTGGACATCAGGGACTGATGGAGACACGAGGAGACACCAAAACCAAAAGACAATTCAACCAAACACACACAAAAACAACAACATAAAAACAACAATAATCAAAACATACTGAAGAGAAAATGACACAAAAACACACAATGACAGAGAGAACAGAGCCTGCCGATGAGAAATGACTAGTTAGCATTAGCTGACAGATAACACCGAGTTATACTGGTTAACACTGGTTTATATAAATGTATACTGGTTAATATCAGTATATACTGGTTTTTACTACTTCAGTAAATATTGATGAGGCTCCCAGTAACACTTAGCACTACACTCGAAAGTCTTCATGTGAGCAAATTTAAAGCAGAACAAATGCTGGATGGGTTGTCGACTCTTACAGCAATGCACTTCTCGAAGGCGGTGATTTTGTCGTGAGCGACTTCCTCCCTGATGGCCACGTACATGTAGGGCACGTAGCTGAGGAAGTAGATGATTCCTCCACAGGCCGAGGCCAGCTTAGCTTTGGAGTAAATGACGGACACCAGGAAACTGAAAAAACACAGAGGGCGCTGTTGGTCTGGGCTCAGAGACGACATCAAAACAAAACGGGACGCTCACCAGAACATGATGGTTGCCACGGCGTAGATGCTGAGGAAGAGCCAGATGATGAAGGTATCGCTGTGCAGCAACACACGGCCGTACTTCAGGATTGCAGTGAGCGCCGTCACCGACACGGAGAGCTGCAGGAAGCCCGTGATGAACCAGGCGACCCAGTGCACGGCGTTGTTCAGCCCCATCATCTTCATCACCTGATCATCATCATCACATATCAGCACATTCATTTACACTTTTTACTATCAGTCACAAGGTAACATGATCATCAGTCTAAACGCAACATCAGCTGGTTGGAGTATGAGGAGACGGTCACTGACGGTCACCGTTTTTATAGTTTGCATTTTTTATATCGACTCATTTTGGTTTTACATTTTAAGTCTCACCTCTGACATGACAGGTCACGAATTATAACAATCACCTGTTGAACTGATACACCACATGTCATTGTGTGAGAATTTTCTCTGAAAGATGACGGACTGATCATTTTGTGTACTAATAACTTTTGTTTTTTTACATACATTCAGTGGCGGGCCGTGCATTTCACCCCTAGGCCTTCAGTGACATCCGTCTTAGTCCAACCTAAATTAATACACCTCATAATAGCATCAATATGACACCACAGCTCGAGAATCCTTACAGAATCACACATGCACATTACATCACCCTTAATATAGGCTGTTCAAGCAACACTTAATTTCCAGAGCATTTAAAGTCAAAAAGCTTGCATTCACAATTAAGAGTAGGACACTAAGATCACGGAAAGAAAATCTGATTTTAAGAGACTAGTCAGCAAAGTTTTATTAAGTCCACCAAAAGAATACGTGAACTTAAACAAGTTTGTCCAATAAAATGCGCATTGTCGTCATTTCATATGACACCAACGAGGCGATAACGAAACCAACAATTCATTGAAAATTAAAAAGTAAAGCAAACACATTATTTGCATTTGTTTTGGAGAAAATGCAACAGCAAAACAACTGAACACGTTGCGCCGCTGCGCGCCCCACATTATTTACATTATAAATTGCAGTGGATCAAAAAATTTTTTTTAATATGTTTTGCCATTTTATTTTGTGACCATTGATTGATTACTAACAAAATAAAATGGCAAAAACATCTTAAAAATTCAAATAAAATGCTTGGACTCACAAACATAGATCTCCCCCACATCACCTGCTTATTTGAAAATAAAATCCATTCTTTTTTTTTATTTCAAGAACACCTCAATGGCTCTATTGTACAGTCGATCTGTACGCTTCAGGTCCATGAGTAAGTCGTTTTCTATGGACATGGAGGTTAATGCTGAAAGCCGTGTCTGTCCGGTCGTGTTTCTGGCATGAGTTTTAAAACCCTTCATCAAAGGCAGTAGACACAGGGATGGTCACAGCCAAACAGGCCAGTGCGTCAAGTTGTCCCATACTCTCACTTAGATGCTCAGAAGAAAATCATGGAGATCAGCGGGAGTTTTACCTTCAAAATCAGCCATGGCATACATTACAGTCAGTTCTGTTTTAAGTCGGGGAAGGACAAATAGTGTTCGTGGCTCTGTATTAAGCTGGAGAAGGCTGCTTGAGGGAATTATTTCCTGTATGTCTGAAAATGCTGGGGGTTGAGAATGGAGAGAAACATCAACATTTCATGGTCCTGAAATCGACTCCTTATCTGGGAAAGAATGTTGTCCAGAATCCTGTTGTAGAGTTTTTGGAAGTGTGCACACAGATCGCCTTGCGCCTCGCCCTGGCCTTTGAGCACACTTGGACCACCTGAGATGCGCACTGTTTCTTTATATATCTCACTGAATTTGCCCATCGCTTGCTCAACTGTGTGACAAAACTCGTTCAGCCTTGCCATGCAGAATTGTACATCCAATGTTTTTGTCTGGAGCACACTAGCATACTCAAAAATCCCATTGAATGTGTTGAGCAAATAAAACCTAAAATCCTCCAGACATGCATTAAATCCATCTGCAAAAAGCACAGTGTCCTTATCATACTCATCGAGGTGTTCTAATATGTGATCAAACTTTAGCGTAACTCATTTCTCAAAGACTGTATTTACCAATCTTGATGTATATTGCCACCGTGTTGGCACAACGTGAGGAAGACGCCGCTTGCAGATATCCGGGAGTTGTGTGCGTTTCTGGGATCTTTACGCTTTGAGGCCCCTTGAGTCAGTACTAAATTAAGACGATGTGCATAACAGTGAATGAATAAGACCATAGGCGCCTTCTCCTTAACTTTAGCCTGCACCTCGTTTAGTCCAGATGCCATCACCGCTGCGCCATCATAACACTGTGCAACAACATTTATATTCCTCAAAAAAATGGAAAATAAGAGAAGCAAGGTCATCAGCTCGCCTGCTACTGGTTACATTCACAAAACGTTCCTTGACACCTGTGGCCGTCACACAGCACAGTACGAGTGTGAGTTGTGCCATGTTACCCACGTCTGTGGTTTTGTCGACCATGACGGCGACAAAAGGGACTCTTTTGATCTCCTCTCCCATCACTTCAGCAATAACATAAATTAGGTCTGTATTTTGCTTGATGTCCGAACACCACCCTGTTAGTGGACAAATGGTAATGCAAGTCTGTGTCATGTTCAGCAAGAAAAGAAAGAAGCTCCACATATTTACCTCTATTCAATTACTGGGGGCTTTCATTGTGTCCCCTAAATGAAAGTTCCTGTTTACCTAAAAACATGACACAATCCATCAGTCTTTTCAATATCTCCCTATTTTTCTTCACCTTTTCGGTGTTGAGCTCCGTTTCCCTGCGTGCCTGTTCGCTGAGCTGCAGATCCACTGGGGTGTCCCCAAATGTTTTTAAAAGCACCGTAGCATGTAAGTGCCCTGCGTGTTTTGGTGTCTCGTTGCTGCCTTGGTGAAATAACTTCAGTTGGCAAACCCAGTGTAGCTCCAACCACCAAATCGATCAGTTGCAAACAAAAAGCATTCCCCTTTTCCCTGCTGGGATAGGTTAGCTAGCATGGGAGTCGGACGCCCTCTTCTCACAAGGTCCAGTTTTTCTTGAATGGTTTGTCTTGAAAATGATGTGGCAAGTATATCTGCAACCGAAACCATCCCTTCTCCACCTTTAGCCATCGTGTGTTAAAAAAATACATCTTATAGCCACCTTCCAGGTTCTCACGAGTACTTATCCAATCACAGGATGCGTAGATGTCAACTTCAGCGTAAGATCTTCGAGCTGGCCTAGGTGTCGCAGACTCGAGAGCTTATTGGCTATCGCTACTGACTGTGTCCGGCACAGGCGCAGGAGCCCGATCTGTTGATTCTGAAGGCCTGAGGCAGATTTAATAGAACCTGGCAACACAAGCTCGCTGAAATATGATTGGATAAAAACTCTACCATAATGTATAACACTGGAAGCAGCGCAACCAAGAGGATATCATATGACATAAAGAGAACAGACCAGGGAGAATAATTTTATTTAAAAATATTTACAAAAAAATAAAATACATGTACTTTTCTGTGTATGTTTAGGCCAGCAGAGAATGGCTTGCTGGCCCTGACGGCCCATCACTGCATAAATTACCTGCTGGTGTACTACTTCACCAATACACCAAATATCAGTACCATCATGTCAGTAGTTGGAATCTGAGCTCTGACATTAAATTCACCAAAGTCTTAACCCTCGTAGGTTTAACCATTTCCTCTTATGGTATTTCAGTCCAACTGGTGCCCATTTCATCTGGTGACCTCACGGTTGCAGTTCAGTTCGTAATAGCCTAAACATTTTAAAGCAAACGTTGATCATTGTTCTCAATAACATAAGTCACAAAGACAGAAACATTGAAACCATGCTTTTAGTCTTTGTTCTGAACTGCTGAAAGTTGGATGAGTCACCAGGTATTACGATCACCAGTAGAAGTGCTACACCAGGGGTGTTCAGGCGCCAAATCTGGAGGAGTTTATTTTAAGTGGGCAGCAGATTTTAGGTGGGGAAAAAAGCTCAATTTCAACATTAATGTGCTCTAGTTTGCACTTCCACATATACATTTTATATAAAGGCACTGACAATATCCAAACAATAAATGACAGATATCAGTACCTGCAGGATATTCACTTAAAAACTGTGATTTTGTGACAATTTTTTGCATAGAAAAAGTGTCAGTTCTTTTTACAATTTGTGATAAAATATGATTTTGGACAAGTGATATACAGTAGGCGTGGGAAAAACATGAGCCCCTGCAAATATGGCATTTTGTAGTTTCATTAAATTTGTGAATTTAGAATGGTTGAGAAATCTAAAACCGAATTATTTGGTATTTTGCACATATATTTTGTTTTCATTGACGTTTTAACTTTCTCCAGGCGGGCCAAATTGCATGATATATAGGGCCATATATGGCCCCCGGGTCTTGAGTTTAACATATGTGCTACACCAAGAGAGAACAAGAGCCTCACCTCTTTGAGCCGGTGTTCCTTCTCAGCCACGATGTGCTGAATCATCATGGCCACGGAGTAAACCCAGGAGATCACCATGCACAAAGGCATCATATGCTCGATGACAAACAGGAAGCTGAGGAACCACACACACACACACACACACACACACACACACACACACACACACACACACACACACACACACACACACACACACACACACACACACACACACACACACACACACACACACACACACACACACAGTTATTTAATTCAGTCAGACATTTAACACAGTGCTTTATAAAGTGTGTGGCACGCCCCCTGGTGGGGAATAGAGGTATGACAGGTGAGGTTTGATAAATAGGAGGAATTTTTTACTTTCATGCTATTAATCCATCCATTTTCAGACCCGCTTGTTCATGTTAATCAGGGTCGCAGGGGTCTGCCGGTACCTATCTCCAGCTCTCAATTTCATGCCAATCCTCTTAAAAACCTTTAGGTGCATATCACCACCTACTGTAAATGTTATATTTCATTAATTTGTCCAGCTTATTAAAGCTGATTTCCGGAGTTTCTGAGAAATCTATGTTTATGTATCATTATTTTGAAATGCAAAAAAATAGCTAACTAGTCTTTTATTATGTTCTACTGCCTGTGGTCATTCATATACGTCTATGTATATAAATCCCGCCTTTGTCCTATAGACCCCTATACAAAGAGAAAATTGTGCCGTGATCGCCCAGTCAATAGGCTTCAACTTCCTGTAGCGGTCTCTGTCAATCAAAGTGAATGCGGAACTCTGCACGGAAACAAGGCCACGCGTCACAACAGGAAACAGGTACATATGATTTTGGCTCTTACCTCAGAAATGTTAATCGCCTAAAGAATAACGATGACCCATAGACCTATATCAATGCAACCTTGTTATGTTCCGCGATGCGCATGCAGAAAAGAGGTGTGGCTTCTGGTTGATTGGCAGTGGAAGGAAGTGGAGTTGTTTTGGGCGGGACATCGAGACGTTTCTCAGAAACTCAGGATATCAGCTTTAATGGATATACAATCAATGTGCTTTTACTCCACCTTTCTTCATTGATAATAAAGGTCATTAACACTAAACAAAAGGCCTACACACAAAGTAATAATGAGAAGCCTAAAAGTAATAAATAATGATAAATGATTGGACAAGGGAAGAAAATGTAACGTGGAACTAAAGGAAGAGCAAGGTGCAGGTTCTCACTCGTCTCTGGTGTAACACGGGTATGGAAACATCTGCACGTAGTTTCCTGGTTCCACCACATCGTGACCCACCAGCGTGTTGATGATGGCTCGCTCCATCATGTCTGTCAACACACGCAAGAAGGAATAACACATCATAAATAACTCATAAACATTATACAGCATTAATTATCATAAATAAATATCTATATAAACTGTAAATAATTAATAATTAAATAGAATTATATATAGTAAAATATAGTCATAACACATCATTAATAATATAAAATAGTGGTGGGACTCGATAAAATAAAGAAATAATGCATTGGATTTTATATAGTGCTTTTCATAGACACTCAAAGCATTTTACATTGATGTTCATTATTCTTTCACTCCACACACAGTGGTGGTAAGCTACTATTGTAGCCACAGCTTTTTTTGATTTTATTTAAAGAGCAACACCACCCCCAAACCAAAATATGTATTTGGGTATTAAGTAGTGCTGTTCATTAATCCTAGTCTCACTCTTCACATTTTAGTAAAAGTATTTAAATTTTGTGTGTTTAGTTGTAAAATGTCAGAGTTACTGGCCTCTAAGGGTTGAACTATTACCTTTGAATTTTGCTATTGGCTGAAAGGAATTCTTTAGATTGGCCTGTGTCACCAACTTTCACCGTTGGCCCCACCCCTCCTATAAAGCTGAGAGAAGGGAGGAGGGTTTCCTCCAATTACAGCCCTTGGTGAGCTTTGATTGACAGCCCTAATGAGGAGGTCACTGTGTACTGTGTGAAGCAGCCCGCTGCAGTGGTGATGTTTTTGACTCTGTGCTTCTATAAAGAGCAGATTCTGCGCTAATCAGAGGGTTCATCAAGCTATGTGTGTATTTACAGACACATCATGTGTGTATTACCATCTGTCTCAGTGCACAGCACTGACAGGCTTACTGAGTGGGCGTGTCTTCCTGCTACAGCAGTAATGCCCATAATCGAGGCATTTTTGGAATTTCCCTCCTAGTGTCAGGTCAGCAGAAAGCAGGGGTTTAGTTACTGTTAGTTACTAAAATTAACGCTCTCTGGTTCTCCTGTTTCTTGTGTTGTGGTCTGCGCATCAGTTTTATGAGTATGCCGGGAACTTGTAAAATGAGAAAGGTTCCACGCTGTTTGGAGTGCAAAAAAAAAAAGTGATTGAATTATTTTTCTTTTGTCCATTATTTTTCTGTAATTAATGAATTACAATCAACGTAATAGAGTCCAAGCCTTAATAAATAATGAATATTACAGAATATAAGAAAATAGACATAATACATCATATAACAGAATATAAATAAATAATGTCTAATAAAATAATAAACATACTTCATAATTAATAATAAAATTTATAAAAAATTATATGAAGATGTTAATAAATCATACCTAATGAATACATCAAACATAAAAAATGAAACATGAACTGATAAACTACATACAGTAATAGTAAATATTAGTATTTCAGTGATCTAAGCCACAGGTAGTGCTCACCCTGTATCCACACGAAGCCGTACAGGAAGTAGAACTTTCCCCCAGTGTTGGGTCCTGGTCTCCAGTAGGCTCTGCGGATCTCGTTGGTTTTCTCCGTGAAGCTGGAGTTCTGTCGGATCTTATAGAGGACGTGAGGTGGGAGGGAGCCGTCAGCGTTGGTCTGGAAGACCACACCTGAGACGCACATAGAGAGGACACACACACTAAGACACACACACACACTGAGAGACACACACCTGAGACACACACAGAGGAACTCACTGGCAAACACAGACACGTTGTCCTGGAAGGCCTGGTTCAGGGTGTAGTTAACAATACTGTCCTCATCAGGGAAACCTTTGAAGACGTCCACACTGACCTGCTCGCACACACACGCATACACTAAAACCTTTGTACGACAAATCACAACTCAAGTAACCAATCAGCATCCTGTGTGTGTGTGTGTGTGTGTGTGTGTGTGTGTGTGTGTGTGTGTGTGAGGCATGAATTGACCATACGGTCACTAAAACCTCTTGAAACAGTTGATCCTGTGACACATTGAGCACTCAGAGCAGCTGGTGTTAGAGTCAGACTGGTCATCATGTTATGATGTGACAGAATGTTAGAGTCGGACTGGTCATCGTGTTATTCTGGCCATACCAGCCAGTCATTGCCCAATCTCGTTATATCTCTGAAGCTAAGCAGGTCTGGGCCTGGTTAGTAGTTGGATGGGAGACCACTGAGAATTCCAGGTGCCACAGTGGGGACAGTCGCTCCAGTGGCAGTGGCATCTGCCATTGTGTCCATGGGCAAGACACTTCACCCACATTGCCTAGAATGAATGTGTGAGTGAGTGTTTGTGGTGGTCGGAGGGACAGATGGTTCACTATGGCATCCTCGCTTCTGTCAGTCTTCCCCAGGGCAGCTGTGGCTACAATAGTAGCTTACCACCACAAAGTGTGGAGTGAAAAAATAATGCCTTAATTCTGTAAAGCGCTTTGAGAGTCTGTGATTAAGCGCCATATAAAATAATTTTTTATTATTATTAGTATTATCCTGTGACTGGTTCTAAGCACAGATGTTGCAGTGAAGTGTGGTGTTGTTGTTTTGTTGTTTTGATCAATGTAAACACTGAGTGACTGCATGAATGAGACATCAGTTGTAACGATGACCAGTTAAAACGACATACTGACAGGTAAAGTGCTTGGATAAGATTGTTTGTTGACTGTCACAGACCTTGGACATGAAACGTGTCCATCCACAGGCAGCATTGTCGATGGTGTCCAGCTGTCCCAGCAGGGTGGAGGTGTTGGGAAGGCTGTAGACGCGTCGCTCGGTGCCGTCCAGCAGCTCCAGATGTTTCTGCAGCTCTGAGGAGAGCTGAGGAGACACACAGGAGGAGGTCACACACCGCTCGCTCGCAGCCCCCCGAGCTCATGGAGAGCTGAGCCCACCTGCTGCAGACGACCCTCCTCCAGAAAGCTCCGTAGCTGCGCCGAGATGTTGAGCCACACCCGTGTGTAATGTGTTACGTTTCCCACCAACACAAACGTCTCGTTAGCCTGCGAAGGAAGATGAGGATGGAACTGAACGTCTGCTGCACATATAGAAATCAGGCGGCCCAAGGCGCACAAAATGACATTCAAAACACACAAATAACGATAATAATACATAAAATGAGAGAAAAATTGACAAAATAACACCAGAAACAGACAAACTGACAACACAAACAATAATAAAAATACACAAAGTAAGAAAGAATTGACAAAATATCACCAGAAAGACACAAGACAACAAAAACACACAATGAGACAACAAAAACACACAATATGACAACAAAAACACAATAGCAACAATAAATATACACAAAATGGACATAACAACACCAGAAACACACAAAATGACCAAAAAAATGACCACAAAATGAAAACATGCAAAACGACAACAACAATGCTCAGTTTGGTCATCATTCTAATGCTGACATGGATCTTAATAACGTGACAGCTTTGATGCTGTCTACCTTCTGGATGACTCGGTCCACCTGGGAGCCAATGGGAGAATAGAGGATCTTGGGATTTGTAGTCATCAGGTGGACAAGCAGGCCCAGGTTCCTCTGCTCTTTACTGGTGAAACCCAGAGAGCTCATGTTGCCCTGCTTCAACGCCTCGGGCTCAATGATCCTGCAACAACACACGCCTCATGTATGTCACACAAACACATGGCTAATGTATGACACAAACACACATACACACACCTCAAGTATGTCACACAAACACACACTGAACTTCCTTCACTCAGAGATGGAGTGTTCATCTCACATCAATGCAGGATCTTTGATAGTGATGCCCCTTTGCTGTTTATCAATGATTATGTCACAGATGTGCAAATGTCCCTGTGCAGCCCTAAGGCTCTCACCGGTTGTTCCCGCACAGGATCGGCTGCAGTCCAGCCCAAAGCTGCACAAACGCTGAGAACTGTGAGCGCGGGTTCTCCGCCTGGCCGGGTGTGTCTGTGGCGTTGGGGTTTCCCGTGGTAACGTTGACGGGCGAGCTGGTGCTGGCGGGGGACACTGGAGTCCGAGAGGAGCAGGCGCCTTTAGGAAGCAGGCGAGCTAGGCCAGAGAGAAGGTCCACGTCCTTCAGGAGCCGCTCCACGTCCGCCACGTCCTTCAGCAGGGCGCCGAGGCCGGTCTGAGGGGGTGGAGCCACAGCCTCGGGCTGCCCCTGCCGCAGCTGGACGGACAAGAGAGGAAACAAATGACTGAAAAGATCTCCAGTGATCACACAAACACGCACGACTTCAAAGAACGCAACAAATGACCTGCCCAATAGTGGACGTGTCCTTCTGTGAACACATCGCTGATTGGATCTGATTGAAAGCTGACAGGAGAGAAAAGATAGATCAATCCTTTCATTTACCGATGACTTCCGATAGACTTTTATAAGATGTACTGACAGAAATTAGTCAGCTGATAAAGCCTGATTCATTCATTAATTCAATAATTAATTAATTCATGGAGTGATGCTGAGAGTCCTATAAGATAATATAAAATACAAATATTGTCCACCTTATGATGTAAGCTGAGCTGTATGAACGCAGCATCAGATCTACAAACTTCACCCAGAATGAGGTGGATATGTGAATAGAAACATGTCTGTGCTTTAATAAAGTGAAACTGTTTATTCTTCCATCATTTAATACTGTATAACCTCACTAATTTAAGCATTAACACTCATCATTCCTTCCTTCAAGTGTTTTTTTTGGTCTGAATTATGGATTGTTATTCTATATTTTTAAAGAATTATTCCTCAATTGTGATGTAAGTTGCTCTACAAAGTTTCTCTGTTTGTAATTCGTCTGACGCTGCAATCTCCGCCCCTTTCCTGTAATGTAAGTGTGCACGAAGCCAGGCTGATATCACCTGGGCAAGGTCAACGAGTTTATTTCCTGCTTCATAAAACAGCTGCTTGGTGACAGAGAATGTTGGGTTAGGTGAAGCTAACAAAGAGATATCAGGATATACTTATTTAGGAGTAACTATCGCAACACTTTCCACCAATGACAGAACCTAATTTCCACAGGCCAATAAATGACGGCAACATTGTTGCAACAGAAACAAACGAGCTCCTGTGTAATGGCAAGTTCACACCAAACGCGTCAGGTTTACATAGACAATATATGATGGACGTGCTTCTAGGAGTATTGCGAGGTCCCGCTGCGCGTCCCGTGCCTGCTGTGTGGAGTGTTTTGAAGCTTTACGCGCGTTTTGAGATTTCAAGCTTTTGACGTGTGCCCGGCGCCTCCAATGCAACCAACGCTAGAGTTGGAATTGTTGAACTTTTGGGGCATATCGCGGCACGTCGACTAATCAGGAGATTTTCACAACTGTGACATATTCAGAATAATGAAAAAAAAAACACTAACAGGTGATAGATGGACAGGCGCTCTTCTGCTGGCATAGAGCGCCTGTAGTTGGTGTCCTGGTAGGAGATGCAAGTGCTGATGCTGGTCAGCAAGTTGTCAAACTCATCCGAGCGCAGCTCTGGTGAATCCAGAAACGGCGCCGAGGCACAAATAAAACCAAGCCACTCTTTTGATAATGTAGAGCCGATGAACGGGAGTCGGAGGCGGCGTGTTCAGCAAGGAACTCCAAACTTTATTCTCCATTCACCCACAGCCCCTCCCTAAATGCGTTCAAAGCGCTCTCTTACCAACTTGTTTGGATGCGCCTCAAGAGCGTCTTTGACCCTGGTGACAAGCGTCGGATTCAATGAGCACAAGTGTCCAACTACGCCCGAAACACGTTTGGTGTGAACGCAGCATAAAAATCTCGGAATGTTTGAGAACTTTTTTTTTACTGTGTGGTTTTTGTGTTGTGTTTTTTTTTTTTTCCTTAAAATTAATGTTTCCTGTTCAGCCTTCCCAGGATGAGTGAAGTTATCCTCACTTTCTCGATGACGCTGTTCGTGTTGATCTGCTCTTTCAGCTCCAGGCTCAGCTGACGGAAGCGCTCCGACCGTTGACTGCGCTTGCCGCTGCACGCCGCGCCGTGATAGGCCAGCAGCTCTGGGCTCTGCCTCTCAGAGACCAATAGGATGTCTCGGAGCTCAGAGGCTCCACCCACTCCACAGGTGAGCGCCTCGAGCATAGATCCAGTCAAGAGCGTCTGTGGACGAGTTCGGAGGTCAAAACAAATAAAACATCAACAAGATTTATTTTTCTGTAACAATACAAGTTTGACAGGGACGAACGTCTCCCACCTGATTGGACAACGCTTCTTCTGTTCGTCTGGACTCGTTTTTCTCTTCAATTAGAGATGAACCAAAGATCAACCTGTTCACCTGTAACAAACACACACACAAAGACAGACAGACTGTGTGTGTGTGTGTGTGTGTGTGTGTGTGTGTGTGTGTGTGTGTGTGTGTGTGTGTGTGTGTGTGTGTGCGTGTGTGTGTGTGTGTGTGTGTGAAAGAAAAAGAGAAAAATAGCAAGTGTATGTGTTACCTCTGCGACTGACAGTTGTGTATCCAATAGAAATGCTGCGTTGGACTTTGACAGTGAGAAGTTGTGAATGAGAAACTGCTGGAAATCTGAAGAGTTCTTCAGGACGCTGGACAGACTGAACCCTGCAGGAGGAACACACACACACGCACACATGTTCAGAACCATAGAACAGTAAGGTCCACCCGCTGCTCTGAGACATCCTGTCTATGAAGGTTCTGAACAGAACCACAAACAAAGGTCTATGTGGACCCGCAAAGAGTTTCACAAACTTAGAACTAAACCTAAAACCAAAGCTAGAACCAAACCTATGAATAAACCTAGAACTAAATCTAAAGTAAATCTAGAATCAAATTTAGAACCAATCCAAGACCTAACCCTACAACCAGCCCGAGGACCAAACATGGAACCAACCCTAGAACTAAATCTACAACCAAATCTAGAGTAAACCTAGAACCAAGCCTGAAACCAAACCTAGGACCAAACCAAGATCCAGACCTAGAAGTAAATCAATTCAATCTTTATAAATAAATAACCTTCGTACAATAAAATGCAGCTCAAAGTGCTTTTACAAAGACAAAAATAAATATAACATCCACCCCGTACAAACCCTGTCCACCGCACACAGACACAGGTTAAAATAAGGACATGGCACATGGCTGAGTACAGAGGATCTAAGTAAGGAGACATTAGGCTTGGGCAGTAATACGGTAATACCGTATACCGCGGTGTCATAAAAAAGCAATGGTATCAGTTTCAATACCGTTTTAAAAAAAAAATGCAATGCACTTATATAGGTGATAAGGATTAAATATCAAACATAATTTATCTAATGCCTAAACATGGTTCTATGTACAACAACAGCTGTGTGAGAGAGTGCTGGCTGCAAAAAAAAGTGTTGCACTTCAGCAGTCAGTGACTGCTCTGATCGGAGCAGAGAGGGAACGAATTAAGACAGGCTTGAAGAACAAGTATCCACTATTGAATCAATCATTTTTCTGTACAAGAACATGGATTATCCTTATATTTGATACGTAGATTATATAAACAGATCCACTGCTGTCTCTGGGGCCTGTGTTTGACGTGTGATTGTTTCCACGTGAGCTGATCTGATGTTGACAATAACAGTTATTTATTAGTAAAAGCAGGCTTACCACTAAAACAAATGTAAATATGTAATTTGTATGAGGGAAAAATAGGTTTTAATTGTCGGTTTCGGGTCGGGCACGGATATAAATACCTATGTCTGTTGGACCTGTAGGTTTCAGTTTTGCTTTGTCTGGTTCGGGTCAAAGCTTGAATAAGGTTCATATCATAAATGGTCTATGTTTAAAAACAAAACAAAATATTTGTCTTTCTTTTTCTTTCTCCTCGTCCTCCTCTGCACCTGCTCATTCATTCTCCACTGCAAAAAGACTTTGAGACAAACACAACAATTCACATGCGGGTCACAAAAATTGATCCCTGAGGCACACCACATGTTATTTTATCGACCTAAGAGGAGAACATATCCAAATTTACCATAAAAGTCCCATCTGTGAGGTAGGATAAAAAAAAAAAAATTGTGAACAGCACCACCAGGTATTTGAGTCTATTTATAAGAATGGTGTGGTCTACGGTATCAAAGACTGCACAAAGGTCCAGCAGAACCAACACTGTGAGCTTTTTTAAGTCCAGGTTATAGCTAATGTCATTTCAAATCTTGAGGAGGGCAGTCTCTGAAGTAAACCTAGAAGTAAATATAGGACCAAACCTAGAGCCAAATCTAGAAGTAAAACTAGAACTAAACTAAGTAAATCTGCCAAGCCTAGAACTGAATTTAGAACCAAACCTCGAACAAAACCTGGTGGTAAACCCAGAACTAAGTCTAGAACTAAATTTAGAACCAAACCTCGAACAAAACCTGGTAGTAAACCTAGAACCAAAATTAGAGCCGAATCAGGCCTGAAGCCAGAGCTGGAAACCTATATGGTACCAGTCCTAGAATAAAATCAAGAACTAGATTTAGAACCAAACCTGCAAACGGGCCGGGAAACAGATCTGGGAACACATATGGAACCATACCTAGAAGCAAAACTTGAGCCAGACCTAGACAGACAACAATAGTAAGACATAGAACTAGACCTGGCCTCACCCTGGCTGTAGTTGAAGCTTCTGTCCTGTGTTATGGGTGTAGATTTGAGGTTCTCCAGGTGCTGTTGAAGGTTCTCCAGCTGCTGACCCAGACTGGGTCGGTCTGGTGCGAAAAGGTGGTTCTGCTGGACCACCTGACTGATCCGCTCCAGGAGCTGGGTCACCCTGATACAGGAGAACATCAGAAGGTTCTAATGAGATTTCCTCAGGGAGAACCTCAGCAGACGGAGGAGGTGAATGGACTCACGTGGAGTTCTGGTACTGCAGGAAGCCAAACTCATCTCTCTGACCATCCGGACACAAAGACTGCATAATGGGAATAATCCCAGCCGAGGTGAGAGGGGCGGAGCTGTAGAACGCTGGAACATAGAGCGAGGAACCAAAGTTGGTCCTGAATATGAAACTACACACAAACTAATCAGGAACCAGTTCTTACACGATGTGGACACTTTTGTAACTGCAGTGACAAATTGTGGGGGGGTGCTGTGCTGACTAATCTACACTGCCAAAACCACAGAACCTCCTCAAAAGGTGGAGTATTGATTATTTCTGGGTGTAATCATCAGATGTTAACCTCAATGGTGGCGATAGGACGGAACCTCATGAACAAAACTTAAAAATAAAGAGAGAAAGAAGCACTTCAGGAGATGGATTGCCAAGTTGGGTTTGACATGTCTGAAGGAGGAGATTTATGGACCTTTGGTTGATTTCATTAATAAATAATGGTAAAGGCGTTTTATTCTGTTCCGACCAACAGGTTAGAGTTAAAACATGCATGCACGCACACACACAGTATTAGAGTGAGTATACTTACACAACTGTTTGTCTGTGTGAAGAGAACAGGTTAGAGACAAAAGTGAAGCCGCACTGACTTACACACACACAGAGTTATACACACACACACACACACACACACACACACACACACAAAGATCTGACTTACACACTGCTCCGTCCCACACGTGGACAACCAGCATCATGCAGGAGAAACACAAAAAAACCACAAAGACGACACAGAGCGTCACAGTGAACTGATTACCATGACGACAGTTGTGTGCACTCCTGTACATCACGTCAAACCCATTATGAGTGAATGAAATATAAATCAAAGGATCATAATAAATGTACTTTGTTATTTCATCTCTAATCAGTACTTTGTCCCCCAATAAATGAAACCCAAACAGACAGAATACAGAAGCTTTAAATAAATATACACCAAAATAAAGTACAGCTTAAATGTAATGACATCATAGAGAACATGATTGGACTTTGGTGCACTGTGGTCGCTCACCTTCCTTCACAGGGAGGGCAGGTTTCTTTTGTCTCAGGCCCAGCAGGATGAAGAAGAGCACAAGCGGAATGAAGATCTCAAAGGCTAACACCCACTGGAAGACAGAAAAGACACAGGACTGACTGTCTGTCCAAGGTCTGTCTAAAGTATGTCCAATGCCTGTCCAAAGTCTGTCCAAGATCTGCCCAAAGTCTGTTCAAGGTCTGTCCAATGTCTGCCCAAGGTAGGTCCAATGTCTGTCCAAAGTCTGCCTAATATCTGTCTAAGGCCTGTCCAAAGTCTGCCCAAGATCTGTCCAAGGTCTGTCCAACTAGTTATTCACAGACATGTGCAGAATCCCATCAGAGAGCCACTATTTCATCATCATGCTAATAGGCTAATGCCAATAAGTGGACCCGATAACATGGCTTTTACCCTCTGACCCCGCTTTGTCCAAGTTTCCTCAACCGTCAGCTGGAAACACACAACAGTACACTATATATTACACAACAGTACAAAAAAAACAATACACAAAACAATACATGACACACAACACTATAATTAACACATAACAGGACATACAACGCAATACACAAAATGAATCAGAAAACATAAAATGATAACCCTCAAAAAACTTGTGTTAAATCTAATCTAACATAAAAGCAACAAAGTTCTGTGCGCACGCGCACACACACACACACACACACACACAAGTATGTGCATGCGTTATTTTGGACTTATTTCATGATTTCAAAACATTTATTTTCATGTTTGTTTGACCGTTCGCTGTTTAGACCTGACGGACGGGACCCGGAAATTATGGCGGCCAATGGCTGCGTCCGTGCCAAAAGCGAACAGTGAAAAATACATGTTTCTCCACGGATATGGCATTATGATATTTTCACCAAAACAGCCATTTAGAGAGAGAGTTGTGACATAAGGAAAAGTTCCCAGAAGTTGTTGGCAGCTGTTGATATCACTGAACTCTGAGGCAGATGGAGACTCTTCCGAGGAGGATGAACAGACGGAGCGGAAATAGTTCAAGGTAAGAAGAGCGGACAAAGTTGTGTATTGGTCTGGTTCCAGTAAAAAATGACCTTAAAAAGCTGTAAATGGACTGATATGTGGACGTGGGGCAGTGAAGAGGTAACTTCACGTATTAAAGGAAACTTATCAGTTGAAACACGAGTTGTCTGAAGGGCATCAGCCAATAGAGTGCGGCCTTTTTTAGGCTGTGGCATTTGTGTGGATTTTTCTTACAAAATTGCTGTGTGTGTGTGTGTATAACAATAATCACCCCTGCACTAAGAAATGTTAAGCGCTAACTAAATAATTTTATTTGTATGAATTTGTGTCTTTTTAATTCTACCTAAACTGCCGCTGCAGCCAAAGTCTCACTCTGAATTGAGTTCAAAACTTGAGAGCCCTGTACTACTATTACTACTACTATAAAGTACAGGGAAAGATCATAAACATTGATGTTTTTACCACGTGTTTATAACCTAATGTGCACCAATACGTAAATAAGGAAAAGCAAATCAAAAGCATGTGGGGAAGCGTGTGAGGCTGTTACATTGCGCGCTCCATTGGTGCCACAGGCAGAATATGAGAAGAATCTGCTGAGGGGAGCCTTTGGTGTAAAACCCACCTGTTTTCTGTGTCTCTTCTCTATGGTAGTATGTTGGATTTACAGTATATGACATGTTTGTGGGTAATTCATTTTCCCACTTGGTTTTCTGAATTTTTCCTTGCCAAAGGAGGGTCTAAGGACAGGGGATGCTCCGGGACATTTATTATCCATGCACTTTTTGATCATGTAAAGCACAAGGAGTTGCCTTGTGTATGAAATGTGCTATGCAAATAAATCTGCCTTGCCTTAACCGATTTTTGATTCAAAAATTGATATAATGCATAGTGTGTTAAGGCAAATTATGGAATCAAAACAATATAGTTTGTATAAGATCATTTTAAATAAACTGACTCCAATGATGCAATCACACAAAGGCAAACTTTAGACACAAGGTAACATTTATTCATGCGAAACAAATAAAAACTTACTTACTGTTCAAGAAAAAACTTTCATAAATAAAATTGCCGAAATAAAAACTAAGGCCAGCTGCCCCTTTCTTCCAGAAGTAAGTCTCAACTCTCAGTGACAACAAGAATAAGTTCAAGGTATACAAAAAATAAAAGGTGGCACAAGTAAAGGAGTGGAGGGGGCCTGGGGGGAGATGGGTAACGTGGCCCCCTCGTGTCTGCTGCGTTGGGCCCCTCAGCCTCTTAGGGTGCTGGGGCTGCCGGCTGAGTCAATGTAGAATTTGTATTATTATTATTATATCTTATTTCAATATTAATATACATTTTTCCTCTCTTCATCTCATTGTTCTCTGGGTGTATGTTGTCGGGTTATCACATTGTTGTTGGTCCCTGTCTTTTGTCTTGTATGTTGCAAAGTAAAAAAGAAAAAAAAAAATAGAATTTTCAAAATGATTTTTTTTAAGTTCATGAATCGATTCAGAATCGTGGATGATTAGAATCATGATTCTTATGTAAATCGATCTTTTTCTGCCACCCCTAATGCGCATGTCCCATAGAGATAAACCAGAGAAATCGCACACGCTATTTTACTTTGCACCCGCAAATAAAACTCCTTTATGACACAACAGAGTACAGAGTATGTACACCTCTTTGTACATCCAACCTTCAAACACATACTCATTTGGCCATAATTGCTAACTCTCCTTAAGCTCCACTATATGAATACATACTTCCGATGGGCACTGTACTAGTTTCACAAATTTACAACATTTTTCAGTGTCAGAAATGTGTTTTGTTTTTGTTAGCTTAGCACGTAGCAGCTCTGCGTGTGTGTGTTAAACATCACAGCACAGAGCTCTTTTGTTCACACAAAGTAATTTGAACCACAACGCCTTTGTGTCGCACACAGAGAGCTGTGTGTGTAGGTCAGAACAAACATAGTCCAGAGCACGCACATAGACACACGCGCAGACGCACACACGCACACACACACACACACACACTTTGAATAAACAAAAACAACACTCCACTCACAGAGGGACACACCCTTTAGTTGTTGGTGTTTCATTTCAACTGGTCAACTGGTTGGTGAAACTTTAATATATATATATATATAATATATATATATATATATATTATATCTGCCTTTTTTGAGGCGTCTGTGGTTCATCAGAGGTCAGTTCGTGCTGTTGAAGAATTGGTACCACCCTAAATGATGATGCATTATGGGAAGTGTAGTTTTCCCTTCTGTCTTTGTGTTCCTTCATAATAGCACATTTGACGATGCCTTAGCTAAACACATGCTATGCTGTTAGCCGTTCATTCACATTGCCACGGCACAGAACACAGAGTTTCAGCATAATAGATTTTTTTTTTTTTAATCTCAATTAAAAATGTAATGCGCTAAAAAAAAAATCATCACTAGTTTTTTTTTGCACCCCAAACAGCATGGAACCTTTCTCAATGCACGCTTTTCCGTTATACCCATAAAACTGACGCACCGAGTACAATGGTAGAACATGAGAAGTCTTTGTGCGTGTTAATTTTTGTTTAAAAAAAAAAAAAAACACACCGAAGGATGTGGGCGGAGCTACTACTACCAGAAGTGATTACTTGATGTTATTACAGTACTTTATTTTGTGATGATCATTGTTATTTTTGACGTGCTAATTTACAGCACTGTGATTGATGGGTCTGTTTTATTCATTATATATTCACTGAAGAAGAGAAAAAGCAACAAGTTCAACAAGTGTTCATTAATTGTATTGCTCAGAAAATTGTTCTTACCGTTTATGATGTGCTAACTACATATGAACCTGATGTAATATTTAATTTCTATTTTCGATTATTTGTAGACTGACTGAAGTACACATCAGGATTTCCCTGATGGTCTAAACTAACGGTGTCAGCAGCCCTTGGGTCTAGTCTCACATAGGAATGTAAATGGTTCAAGTCTGTTAAAAACAAACAATAAATGACTTTATATAAAGCCACTTTGTTACACATAAATGTTTCGATCTGCCACAATAATATAATTTAAATGAAAATACCTCAAGTTGATGGCTTTTCTCTGCAATTTTTAGGTGAGATTGAAAAAGAGATTCATTAGATTAATTAATCACAGAAGCATGATTAATTAATCGCACAATATTTTTAATCTATTGACAGCACTAATTACAATATCACGCCTTGCGCTCAGTGCACGCACACACTGGATGCTGATTGGATGATCTCTGTTCTGCTGAAGGACGGAGGAATGTGTCACACACCGACACAAAGAGCTGCTGCTGCTTTATAATCAATGAGGCTCGTTAATAATTAAGAGCTGATGGTCAAACGTCGGTCATGAAGCGCCAGAGCAGAACGTCACGAAGCACAGACACTTTTTCTCCTTCAGAATTGTTTTCCTGAAGAAAACAAAAGTCTGGTAAATGAAAAAGGATCTTTGTGTTCTGATGAACACGTCAGCATTAAAGCATCATTGTCTCTCATTGTTTTTAGGACTGAACGCCAATGAGGATGAAGTCACACCAACAAAGATTAGCTAAACTTACCCTAATTCAAAGGTCCAGTATTATGCTATTTTTCATGTTCTAAGAACCCAAACAACATAGTATTTGAGGTTTATTTTCCCAAACTCACCTGTTTTCCAGAGTTTTAACCCTCTGAAAAGTCACTTTAATGACACTTCTAAAAACAGGCTGTTTTGCATATGCATGCATATGTAACAAAGTTAATAATGTATAATTCCACTTGCCATCAATATGCACACATTACATTGAATCAAGTTTATCCCAGCGTCATTAAATGCCTCACCCCTGTGAACGTAGGACGTGCACCCACAAGGCAGCTGTAGTTCTGACCATGCTGTCTTCTGGTGAGTAGCACAGGCTTTGAGCTCCGGTTTTATTTATTTTTTTAATTACTTTAAACTTATAATTAACAGGTGATTTTTGTTGATTTTTATATTTTCAGTGTAAGATGTGTGTGTGTTAATGCAGAAGCAAGGACTGACTGTTGTAATTTCATGCCAGGATCTCGCCAATAAAAGCTGTGTTGGCCAAAAGTGACGTGGTTTTAATTAAAAACTTAACACAACGCACTAACAAGAGTACAGACCGCTACACATGTGCATGAGTGGACGTGTCTATGGATGGTGACTTTATGCCTCACTTTTGCGAGGGAGATCAGTAATCACCAAAGCGATTTTGTGAAACGCATGTATATAAGCGGCTATTGTGATTGTGAGTCTGTCTCAGTGCTGCTTCAGAGTGTGTCTGTGTGTGTTTATCACAGCAGCAGCATCGGAGTCCGTCATCTGTTTCAAACACTCACTTCTTCCCCTCTCGTCTTCTAACTACAGGAACAGTGAATTTAAGGTGATAATCATTTGTTTTGTCCAACCGCTGCATCGCATTGTGTCACTAACACGTCAGATCAAGTCAAAGGCGATACGAGGTGATGTAACGGATACTAAAAGTGGAACTGCTCCGGGTGCTACACCGTGGCTGCCCATTGCTCCTCAGGGAAGGGTTAAAAGCAGTGTATTTAGATTTATATATATGACAATAAATTATAATATATAGTCTATATTAAACTGGAGTTTGTTTTACCTGTAAGGTAATTTGAGAGGGAGGAGCTCACATTCTTATAGGGGAGGAGGAGCCCGTTTCGAGCTGACTTTTTACAAAATGTGGAATATTAAGGGAGGGAGGAAACAGAACTTTTCCAACCTTGGCCCTCTGAATGAGACTAAAGGGATTTGTTATGATGCTGCCCCTTTAACTTATCTTGATTTAACTTGTCTTATTTACTTTTCTTCACTTAATTTATC
Source organism: Gouania willdenowi (assembly GCF_900634775.1). Taxonomy (NCBI): domain Eukaryota; kingdom Metazoa; phylum Chordata; class Actinopteri; order Blenniiformes; family Gobiesocidae; genus Gouania; species Gouania willdenowi. Next base: position 158,159 of record NW_021144952.1, on the reverse strand, counting down.
TTAACTTATTTTATCTGAACATTACTTATCTTTCTTTAATCGAACTTATCTTAACCTAACTTATATTATCTTAACTTCACTTACTTTACTTTATCTTCTTATTGTATTTTATCTTTTTACAACTTTACTTTTTTCATCCTAATTTATCTGTAATCAATGTAACATATCTTATGTTAACTTCACTTCACTTATTAGAATAGAATAGAATAGAATGTTTTTTATTGTTATTACACACAAGGTACACTATTTTTTTTTATTGTATCTTATCTTAAAGGTCCAGTATGATGCTTTTTTTCACCCATCTCGCTTTGTTCTAAGAACCCCAACAACATAGTATTTGAGTTTTTTTTTTTTTTTTTTTTTTCAAAAACTCGCCTGCAGTATGTAAGTTTTCTTTTTTCAGAAATCCATGCTAACCTTTGATCATATAGTAACCCAAAGTGTTCTGAGAGGATTCTGGACCTCTGCTTCTCTTGGCGCTGGGTTCAAATTTAAGAAATCAAAGGAGAGTGACGCGACTTTTCAGCCAATCAGAGATCTGTTTACAAACAGAGTGCTCCATGAGTTATTTTGGGTGCTACCATTGGTAATTGCTATTATAAAGAGTTTAGGAATAAAATGGTCTGAAAACAGCGTAAAACATCAGAATAGTCTCAAAAATCATATAACTAACAGTCGCTAAGAGGAGTTGGAAAGTCACAGCTCCACGGTGAGGGGAGGTTGTTTTTATTTCAGTCCCACAGATTATACATACTGCAGCTTTAAGTTATCCATTGGTAAGATATCCCATGCTACGTGATCTGCTCTGTTGTCATTCTGCCTTATCTTTGATTAGGGGAGTCAAACTCGAGGCCTGTGGTCCCAATCAGAACCACAGAAATGTCAGATTCTCCCGCGTTAAGATTTGAGGTCAAACTGAATGTTTCTCACCTCAGGGACTCGGAGTGATTACAGATGTGCTGGATTGTTCTGCTCTGTATTTAGCCCCTAAAGTTCATCAACACCATGAAGCTGGATGAACGTATCGGGGTTGACTCTCCAACAGCAGACTTTTACAATCCCAAATCAGCTGAACTACGATACTGAGTTTGCTTTTATCGAGGTGACTTCAGGATAAAAGGAAAACCAGCTCTGTAGTTCAGGGCCCCAAACAACTACATCAGCCTGTGCCAGTCAGTGTCAGCTCTGTCACACACACACACACACACACACACACACACACACACACACACACACACACACACACACACGCATACACACACAGAGTGAATTATTGAGCTGCTCTGTCCTCCAAGGAGGAAAAACAAAGAGCGTGAAAGGAGAAGTAAAATCACACAAAACCACAGCAAATATACACAAAATGACAACAAAACAGTATTTTAAATGTAACAATGCTCTCTGTTCTGTCCCTCCTAAATACACTAATAATAATAATAAAACTATCAAATTTTGAATATTACTTTTCCTTTTTGGACAGTGCATATTTTCTCCTTACTTTCTTATTACTTCTGTTACTTTTAACCATTTAAAAGCCTCCTGTGGACAGGTGTTGTAAATTAGCACGTGCTAGCACACTTAAAACAATACATCTGGGTAATCAATAGTGATAGACCAATACATATCGGCCAATATTATCGACCAATTTTTGTGTTTTTCCATGTGTATCGGCATTATGTGATGTGAATCTTTAAGTGTCTCACGATTCGATTCTTAGAGTCAGGATTCGATTCAAAATCGATTCTCATTTTAACCGATTCTCGATTCAAACGATTCTTGATTCAAAAATTGATACAATGCATAGTGTGTCAAGGCAAATTATGGCATCTAAACAATACAGTTTGTATAAGATAAATTTAAATAAACTGATTCCAATGATGTAATCAGACAAAGGCAAACTTAAAACAAAAAGTAACATTTATTCATGCTAAGCAAATAAAACACACACACACACACGTAATATAGTACATTGTAAGTTGGGGTCGCTGTTGTTTCCTGTTGGGATCGTGTCAAATTATTTTTACAGTCTATAGTCATAGACTAAAGGTCTGGGTGAGTTTGTGTGTTTTGGCCTAACACTGTTGCTGTAGTAGTCAGAAATTGACCTCTTGAAAGCACATGGCCTACTGGTATTCTTATATTTTCAGCTTGAAAAAACATGCTTGTGAATATGTTGAAGTGTACTGTTTGATAACACTCCTAAGACAGTTAAGCATAAACGGTGTGTTATATAAATCACTGCCAATCGCTGTAAATGTTAGCATGAGCCTATACATGGGTTTTCCCATAGACGTTAGCATGAAGCTAGCTGACTTTTTGTATGGTGGTATTTTCTATTTATGTTCAGTTTACAGTGTTTCCTGAGTAGAGACTCTAAGAGGATCTTCTGAATCAGAGTTTTTCTTGAAAAATAAAAATTTAAAAATTAAAATCAAGATCGATTTTTGAAGTTTATGAACCAATTCAGAATTGTGGATAGTTAGAATCGCGATTCTTATGTGAATCCATTTTTTCCCCCACCCCTAATCGGCAACGGCCGATGCAGGCCGTGTTCTCCGATCCGCCTTATGTACAAAGAGCAGAAATATTTTTTACTTGTTTTTGTTTGACATCACCTGTTTTTATTACTTGTTAAATATTGTTTTACTTGTTCTTCATCAACTGTTTTTAATGCAACATTTTCATTCTACCTCACCTTTATAAATTTCAATAAATGTTTCTTTTTTTTTTTAAATTGAGACTGGTACAATTTGTTATCATCATTGTGTAATTTTTATGATGTAAATTGTGGGGGCAAAAGTAGTATCAGCTCCAAATATCGACTCAAGAAAATCAGCAGTCCGTATCGGTCATCGGCTAAGGCTGATGGAAAGAAAATCGACATTGGCCCTAATAAATCTGTATCAGTCTCTCCCTAGTAACTAATGTAATTGTGATGTCCACATCAAATAAACAAATAATGAAGAAAAAAGAAAACAAAGATACAAAACAAAAAAACATAATCAAAGATCACGAAACATCAAACACACAAAAGAAAAGAAAAAAGATTTGAACAGAAACAACAGGAGAGAAAGCAGTTTCCCTCAATGATGGCGTCGGGAGGGATATGAAACGGCTGCTGCACAGACTGTGGCTCTACTGCCAACTAGTCAGTACTCAAAGGCAGGAGTGTGGCTGTCAGAGCCGAGCTCTCACTGACTGTTCATCACGAAGGAAAGAGACCAGGCACGGAGCTTAACTGTGCTTGTTCGTTGTGTTGCTGCATTTCTTTGTTGTTTCTTCTGTTTTGTTTGTTGTGTTGGTTTTGTTTCCTTTGCGCTTGTTGTGCATTTGCTTGTGTTTCCAATGACTCCAATAGTCTTGTGGTAGAGCCATATTATTTGACAAGTAAATCAGACACAGGAGACAGACGTGTGGCTGTCCACAGCCAATCAGACAGCAGGATTGTGCTCAGTGTTAGAGTCTCAGAGAGAGAGACTTCACCACTGAAGGCATCGTGAGACACAGTGTGCGCAGCGGCTGTTTCATATTCCGTACAAACTCTATCATGACGTGTCTTTTCAGCTGAGGGAGAAAGAAACTTGTTGTCTGTGATGCTGATTTGTGTAGTTTAGTGTATGTTTATGTGCTGTGGTTTGTCTTTTGTGTAACTCTGTTGATCATTTGTGTGTTGTTGGAGTCGTCGTGTGAATTGTGTTGTATTCGATGAACGTGGGCGGAGACACTTGAATGTGTGCTGCTGACGGTGCAGCTCTGCTGCTGCTGCTATTAATAAAGTCAGCCACACCTGCAGGTGGAAGAGCTAAAAATAGCTTTGCACCCAAAACACAGAGCATGGCCTCCATCAGGACACCATCAGCATCATCATCTGCATCATCTGCATCAGCCTCAACCTCAGCAGGCGGAGCGACTGACGCTGAGCATCAGTTGGATTAAAGGCATCAGGATGTGCAGCGTCACACAATGGAGGTCAGAGGTCAGCAGTAGGGATGTCCCAATACAACTTTTTCACTTCTGATACGATACCGATATTGCATCCTTTAGTATTGGCCGATACCGATATCGATCTGATGCGATATCAGCACGAATCATACATACTTTTGTTACTTATTTTGTAGTGTGGAATGTTAGAAAAGGCTGTTAGTGATGTTACTCAAATAGAGAACAATAATCAGCAACAGTAGGTATGAGAAAAACTGACCCATTTATTATTAAACATTTTAACCTTCAACATAATATCTACAGTATTCTACAATTGGATAAATATAATATATATCGGAGATTTTAGATGCAGTCCGATAAAAACCGATATTTGTTTTCTGGCTGATATCGGACTGATATCAGATATCAATATCGGATCGGGACACCCCTAATCAGCAGTTCTATGCTCACAGAGATCACGTCACAGTGAGACACATAGGTGCCTCACAGCCTCAGAGGAAGAGCAAAACACACACTAAAGGACCACAAAAACACACAAATTGACTACAAAAACAAACATTACAGACAAATACACAAAATGACCATAAAATACATACAATTACTCACAAATACGCAGAAAATGACTCACAAATTCACAACTCACAAAAACACTCCAACAACACACAAAATGACTAACAAAAATGAACAAAACAACCATAAAAACACACAAAATTACCATAAAAACATACAAAACTAGAGAACGAGGAGAGCGCAGACCTCCGCCAAGTAGCTCATTTCCACCCATAATGTGATTTAAAGAGTATGGCATGCACTCCCATACCACTACTACATTACCCATAAACCACTGCACATTATCTATAAGCCACTGTGCCTAAGGGTGCAGGCACTTCCACCCATATTGTGATCTCCACGAGTGGTATTTTCTCATTTTCTGTAATCCAGAACATCACCAAAATTAATTAGGTGATTAATTATTATAAATAATCACCTATTCCTTGTCCCATTATCAACATTTCCTGAAAATGTTATCCAAATCCATTAATAACTTTTCAAGTAATCTTGTTAACAAACAGACAGACAAACGCAGGGTAAAACATAACCTTCCGCTCTGCGCTTCGGAGATATTGACTCAAATACAGAATTCAACAACACAACTTACAGAAACATTCCAACAAACACACAAAATGACTCATAAATACATAAAACAATGACAAAAACACATAAAACACACATATTTAACGTATAAGTACATTTAATGACTGACAAATCAATGATACAACTCACAAAAACACTCCAACAACACAAAAAAAGAGAACAAAAACACTCTGAAAGACTCACATAAAAACACAAAATTACCATAAAAACATACAAAATACACTAATTGAGATATCAACACGAGCACATCAATGACAACTCAAAGAAAGTGACTCATACAGATACAGAAAATGAAAAACACATAAAATGACTGCAAATACACACAAAACAACCAAAAAAACACAGAATTACCACAAAAAACATAAAAAAATGACTCACCAATACACAAATCAATGACAACAAAAAAACACAAAATGACTATGAAAATATACAAAATGACTCACAAATAAATGATACAACTCACAAAAATACAACAATGAAAAATGATAACAAAAACACAGAATAAATCACATAACACAAAATGACCACAACAACACACAAAATGACTCACAAATACACAAAATCACATGAAGTGAGAGGTAATGAGATTCCCAGAGGAGGAAAAACCCCTCTTCCTGTTTTCTCCTCCGTCACCTGGAATGACACTGACAGACACACAGCACAGACATCACAGTCACAGACGGTAACAGACACAGTCACAGACAGTCAGAGGAAGCTCTGAAGCTGCTGCTGGTGGTTGTTGGACTGGGTCGGTCGGACTTGGTTCCTGGTCCTGAGTCTGACTAACAACCTGTTAGACCGCGGGACACTAACGTGAGCACGGCTCACTGCGGCGGTGGAATCACGCACGCCCCCGGTGGTGCGCGGTGTGTCGCGCTACGCGCACGCTCTTACCGGCCCGCGCCTCTTCAGTGTCACGTTCTTCCACAGCAGCAGCTGCAGCTGGTGCAGGAAGCCCATGGTCGGACCGCAGTCCCGGTCCTGGTCCAGGTGCACGCGCTCCGTCTGTCAGGATGCGGCTCGCTTTGCCTGCGCGAGGGAGGGAGGGAGGCGGCCACAGGAGCGTGCGCGCTCCGTGCGTCGGACAGGGCGGAGCCTGAAGGCGGAGGCCGAGCACGAGCACGTCCGCGCGTGTGTTGCAACGGAAATGAGTGACCGCAGGGGGCGTGGTTTAACCCAGTCCTCAGAAAGTAAAGTAAGTGTAACTTTTCATGTGTAACGATAGAATTATGAGTAAGATATCAGCACGTGACCTCTGAGCTCGGAAACAAGAGATAATATGAATCAAACATTAGAGTTTCTCACAGTGAGTGTGAGTTGCAGGTTCTCTCTACGTCATCAACATCACAACAACACCAGTGGAGCCTCATTTTAGAAGCGCTATGTATAATAAATACATATGTGCTTTGTCTCTGATGGATCCAGAATTATGATCAAATGTGTAAGTCCATCCTAAAACCACTTTTTTCTGCTGAATACATAAGATCAGTTATAAAGTATTGTAGTTTATTGATCCTAGTCCCACTCTTCACATTTTAGTTTAAGTCATGAGTGTTCTTATCTCTAAAATGTCAGGGTTAAAAAAGCTATTTCCATAATGTTGAGCTTGATTTCCGGTTTGGGTTCTCCTTCCATGTCTGCCATCAGAGGGGCATGGGAGCAGGATCTGAAGGCCGGTATTGGTGAAACAGACTGGACTAAAGTTTAGAAGAATACTAATTAATCTTCATTGTAAATGGTAAATGGTAAATGGACTTGATTTATATAGCGCTTTATCACCACACTGAAACAGTCTCAAAGCGCTTTACATATCAGCTCATTCACCCATTCACTCTCACATTCTCACACCAATGGGCCAGGACTGCCATGCAAGGCGCTAGTCGACCACTGGGAGCAACTTAAGGTTCAGTGTCTTGCCCAAGGACACTTCGACACATAGTCAGGTACTGGGATCGAACCCCCAACCTCTCAATTAGAAGACAGGTGGTGTGCGAGACACACTCTTACATACTTGTCAAGTTTTGGATTTGAAAATAAGGGAAATTTTCTGGCGCCCACTACGAGACGTCCCACCAGCCCAACCAAGCTCCAGTATCTCTTATATTTTAATATAGGTGTACAAGAAATCTAAAATACCCACTTGTCAACCACTTACTAAATACAATTATGTGATTAGAATCCGGTAGGTCGACCTTTATTAATGGTAAAATGCTGTGAACATTCCTCCTAGGGCTGGGTGATATGGACCAAAACTCATATCTCAATATATTTTCTCAAAATGATGATATACGATAAAAATCTCAATAATTTTATCAAATAAAGTCTGACCAGAAAGACAATTCTGGGTTAAATTTGCTGATGCAAAATGCCACACAGGGACATTTATTAACAAACAGCTGCACAATATGTGCACTCATCAATCATCTAAATGAGCTTTACATGTTCTCCTATAGTATTTTGTTTCATATGATACATGAAATATTATAGTTTTCTATATCGCCAAAATAGAAAACTCGATACATCTTGAATCTCGATATATTGCCCAGGCCTAATTCCTAAATTATAAAACAGCCTAAATAAAAACATAAATGTGTATATGAAGCACGTGTTTATTTAATAGACTTACAGTTTATATACAAGTCAACACGTTGCATATTTACTGTTAATTTCACATTGTTTGTCTTTAAGTTAGACATTAACATTTTATTTTATTACATATTTTCTGATAATTTTTCATGCTCACTCTCTGGTATTCACTAATGACTTATTAAACACATTTATTACAGACTTTACATTCTTAAATACTTTTTTAAAGCAGTGTATATTTATGGAGCTTGTGATTGGCTGATTTTTCATGGTGACTTACGTCATTCTTTCCGCTGTGATAGACGTTAAAATCTCAGTTATTAATCTTACAGAACGTGTAACTGTGTCACATCCTGCTGCTCTTTAGGAAGATAAACTCTGTCACATTTCACAACGTATTTACACCAGTTCTTTGTTTTTTTTCACCACGTCTTCATTCATTCATCTCTCTTCTGAGTTGTTTCCGTGTTTGTTGCCGCTGTCAGCACTAATCTCGCGAGAACTGCCACTAAGGCCATTTCAGGTGGTAGTTCTCACGAGGCTAGTGACGACGTTCAGTTCAGTAAGGCATCTTTTACTTATTATTACATTAAAATACGGGATATTTATGGGAAAATACTAATACGGGAAGATGGCGGGAAAGAGGGGTAAAATACGGGAGTTTCCCGGCCAAAACGGGATACTTGACAGGTATGGTCACTCTTATTCAGTTTAAAGTGGTACACCGAGCTCATATTCACTAATCCAAACTGGCAAGAATGTATTTCCTCTTATTGACCCAATGTGCAACAAATGTAAATCGGAGGAAGCCACTTTAATACGTTTTGGCTTTGTCCTAAAATACAGCAGTATTGGGGGGGTATTTGTGAAGCACTCTCTTGTGTACTTGGTGTAAATATAACATTAAATCTCCTTTTGCTGCTTTTGGGGGTCACTGGTGAGGGGTTAGGTATACCTGTTGGGGGTCAGAGGCTCATTGCCTTTTCAACTCTGTTAGCACGCCGCTTCATTCTCTTGAAATGGAAGGATGCTGCCCCACCTACTGTTTCACATTGGGTGAAAGATGTATTATATCATCTTAAACTGGAGAAAATTAGACTTATGTTGAGGGGTTCTGAAAAGAAATTTTATCTGGTGTTGGGGCCTTTTCTGGCTTTTTTTTTTAACCAACCATCAACAAAAGACTGGTTTCTTCCTCTCACAGCCCTCAGTGAGCATTGATTGACAGCTCCATGTAGAACTGTGCAGAACCATTTAGAGAGAGTTGAGACAACTCCGTTCACTCCAATGGTCCATTTTTTTTTATTTTTTTTTTAACAACAATGGCGGTTCATGGAGCCTCACAATTATTCCCGGAAGTGAGCAGTTGACTGTTGTAGCCCAATAGAGCTAGCGCGGAGTAGACAGTTTGTGATGTGCTTTTGAACGGTAAGATGTTTAAATAACCATATTGGATATTACTATTATTATTATCAGTGTATCTAAACCCATTAACGTGTGCATTATTAACTAATTATGAATTAATAATACACTATTGACATGTGCATATGACAGCGTACTGTATAAATATTGTAAAATCAATGCAGTTATTGACGACAAATGACCTAAACTCCCAGTTTTGTCACTCGGAATCAATTAATTCGAATTGCCCGCCAATAACTTCCGGGAACTATTTGAGTCTATTTTAAACTTCCGTTGTCGCAACTCTTTCTCTAAACAATTCTGGAACTGTGCAGTGCTGTGGGGGTGGGACTGCTGTGACTGGGCGTTTATTAACTACTCTAGGAGCCACACCCATAATCAAGGAGTTTTTTTATTTCCCCCTAGTGGCAGGTCAGCAAAAACCTGGGGGTGTACTTACAATTTAAATATGTGTCCTTGTTTAATAATAGAGTGTGAGTCAGTCTGGGATTGTGTCACCGCCCAACGTGCTTGTTTGTACATTTGTATGTTTTATATGTATGTTTGTTTGTTTGTTTTTTATTTGTGCAGTTGTTTGTATTTTTGTATGTTTATTTGTTGGTGAGTTCCTCTCTGTTTGGATGTGTTGCACATGTTTGGTTGTGGCTTTCAGAAGCTGAATCAATAATGTTCAACTTGGTGAGGAAGACAGTTGATGAACAGGAAGAGGAAGTCCAACTTGTGGTTAGGACTAAAGCAGCAACCAGAGTTGCGTTAAGGGTGAGACACACTCACACTGTAGTACGACACCTCAGCTAGACAGCCACAGCCTGACCAGACGACCAACCACTGTACGACACCCAGGTAGGAGCTCACCTGGTTGTTATCAATGACAAATCATTGAATTCAAACAATACAATGATGCAATTCCTTCATTTCTGTCTTTCTTCTCTCAGTTCAATGACTCCATTCAGTTATTCAAACGTCTTCCTCTTTCTTCTCCTCCTGTCTTTTCTCACTCCCCTCTTTTTGTCATTCCTGGACTGGACCTCCTTCCCACAAATTCCCTTGCTTCCTCTAAGGAACTTCCCCATCCTTCCTCTGAGGAACCTCACCGTCCTTCCTCTAAGGAACCTCACCATCCTGCTCTGGCACTGGCCCTTCTCTCGCTCCTTCAGGCTGAGCGGTGACAGATGTTTGAAGATGTTCAACATCAGTGGCTGCTTCCTTACTGATGACCGCTCAGCATTCCTGGATGCAAACGTGGTGGTTTTCCATCACCGGGAGCTGAGCTGGGGGCCGTCCGACCTTCCTATGCACCTCCCTCGGCCGGCCTCCCAGCAATGGGTGTGGCTTTCCATGGAGCCTCCAGCCAACAATGCCAACCTGTCACTCTTCAATGGAGTCTTCAACCTCACCATGAGCTACCGACGCGACGCAGACATCTCCATCCCATACGGACGCTCCGAGTTGGGAGCGGCAGAGCAGGAATACCAGGTGGATGTGAACCGTTCCTGCCTGGTGAGCTGGGTGGTCAGCAGGTACCAACCCCAACAGGCCCGAGCCAGAGTTTACCAGAGCCTGAAGGAGCACCTCCACATCCAGGTCTCCTCTTCCTCATCCCTTCCTTCTTTCCTACTTTCCTTGATTCCTTCCTCTCTCCCTCCATCCCTCCCTTCTTTTCTTCCTCTCTCCCTTCCACCCTTCCTTGCTCCTCCCTCCCCCCTTCTCCTCCCTTTCCTTCCTTATCCCTCCCCTCCTTTCCCTCCCTCCCTCTCTCCTTTCCTTCCCCTCCCTTTCTTTCTTCCGCCCTTCATTTCATCTTTGTTTCCCTTTTCCTTCTTTTCTTATTTCCAATTTAGTTACCTTCTTGTTTTGTTTCTTGTTTCTATATGTACTAATCCCCTCATTTTGTTCCTTCCAAATTTGCTTCTCCTTCCTTTATTTTTTTTCATTTCCTAAAGTCTTTCCTTCCCTGCTTCCTTCTATATTTCTTTATCTCTATCCTTTCCTATCATGTTTCCTTCTTTATCTTCTTGCTTGCTCCCTTTCTTTGTTGTTTATTTCTTGATTTCTTCCCTTACTTTCTTATTTCCTTTATCTTTTTTTTCATATCTCTCACTCATTGCTTCCTTATTCATTTCCTCATATCTTGTTTGCAGGTCTTTGGAGGTTGGTCCCACAGGCCTCTCCCTAAGCGGAGGCTTCTGTCCACCATCGCTCGCTGTTTTTTCTACCTTTCCTTTGAGAACTCTGAGTCCACGGACTACATCAGTGAGAAACTCTGGAGGAACGCCTTCCAGTCCGGCGCCGTGCCCGTAGTCCTCGGGCCGAGCCGGGCCACTTACGAGGCCTTAGCCCCACCTCGCTCCTTCATCCATGTCCACGACTTTCCCAACACCGCAGATCTGGCAACTTACCTGAAACAGCTGGCAGCACATAAGGATGCCTATGCTGAGTACTTCCTGTGGCGCCGCACGCACCAAGTCAGGACCATCACGGACTGGAGGGAACGCTTGTGTCAGATCTGCCTCAGGTTTCCACATTTACCCCCAAACAAGGTCTACCAAGACCTGGAGGGCTGGGTCAACAGCTGAGGTCTGTGGGTGGACTGGTTATTGTTATATCTGGTGATTGTTCATCACAACACAATAAAAACACACTTCAGATAAAACTTAATTTGTCCTCGGAATCAGTCACAAGATAACATGATCACCAGCCAAAGCTTAACACTAATCGGTCCAAGCCTTCAGTGTGATCAAAGTTCAGTTTCACTTTGTTTTTCTAACACTTTTTTTATATTCTTCAATGTAGAGTGCATTAAAAGATTAAAGTTTTTTTCACTAACCACTGACAGGAGAGGTCAAAAGATATAATATTTACCCGTTGACCTCATTAACACCACCTCATCTACGCCGGTTCTATTAAAACTAAGTGAAAGTGAAGCTGAACTTCGATCACAGCTGAATGACTAAAGTTTGTATCTGAGAGACTTTAAAGGAATACGAGTTTCATGCATACATTTATTAAAATAAGATTCAAACAGCAAACTTCAGCTTTTACCCCAAACGGACACAAATTGTTTTATTTTTAATTCAATCATTTTCACGCGCTTGTGTAGGACTCTAGAAAATTTACACAGAGATGCAAAAGTTCTACTAGAAAGTAAAAGTTTGATGGGAGGACATCAAAGATTAATGTCATATCATAAAAGTTGGAAGTGCTTCTGTTGATGTAACTCAGCTCTACATAACTGTTTACGTGCGCACGTTAAAAATGTTTATCCGAGTGTTACACGCTGCTGTTGAACTTCAATGTGTAATTCAGCAGAAAACTTCATCCGTGTTCCTTCAGGGGCTCCGTAAACTTTTTTATATTTGTAGGACTAAAACTCATTAAAAACTACTAAAGCACTGACCTGCTTTACTTTACACATTGTTTAAACAAACTGTTTGTATTAATGGTGGGGCTTGATTTTAAAAATGTATCTAATCTATTGGAGACTTTGTAATTAAATAATCTCAATTCATCTAAATTAATGTCCTAACAATGTTTGACACAACAAGAACATTTTTCCAATTTAAATAGATTTTGGTTTATGATTGAATCAATGAAAACAATGAATGAGCTTAAACAACAAAATAGTGTTTATTATTTCCATCACTGAGTGCTATAATGTGCAATATGAATAAACAATATTATGATTGCATTGTTCACAAAGCGCTAACTTAAAATTCAAGTAAGCATATTCATGCTTTTCAGGATTTTTTGTAAACTTTCTAAAACAAATTTGTTTTTGTGTATTAAAAAAAAAAAAAAAAAAAACAGCACTTAGTGCAAAACATTCCAGAGAAGTGGAAACTAAACAGTGCAAAAATATTTAGAATATCTGTGGCATGAAATAAACAGAGCAACTGACGACGCTAATGAATTTAGTTTGAAATAGTCTTTCTACATAACAGTTCATACGTTGGGTCAGACGATGCTATCTGTAGCAGCGCTTCTAGCACACAACTGGGCTTTTGTTTGTCATCCGGTGTAATTATTTGAAATAAAATGAATGCCCACAAAGTACATCAACGACTTCTCCTCTGGTTCTCCTGTTACTTGTGTTGTGGTCTGTGCATCAGTATTATGGGTATACCGGGAACTTGTGAAATGAAAAAGGAGTGCAAAAAATATATACATAAAAAGGTAATTTGTGATGTTGATCAGTTTATGTTAGCTTGTATTTATCTGAGGGACTTCCTTGAATGTTTATAAATTCACGGTTTCTGTAATTTTTCATAGGGACATTGTTTTGGGTACATAGCAATATTGTTTATTTATTTCATTAGGACAATAGATGTTGGATATTAGGTTTTTAGTGCCACACATGGCTGGATTCTATTTACAGTCCTTCTAAAAATCAAGCCTAGATTGCAGATTCATCATGTGACCTGAAATTAGTTGGTTTTTTTGTGTATATTGGTATTGAAAGTGTTGGACAATATCAGATATCGGCCAGAAAGCAAATGCAACACAAACCTAAATTTGATGCGTGATTTGTTTTTCAACTCTTGTTCCAAATAATTTAAAAAAACTTCATCAGAGTTAAAACATTACTGTCTGTTTCTTCTATCGATTAACCTTCAGGAGCCATTGTGTTACATTCACCAATATAACCAACAGATTTTACATTCAGCTTTAAATGAGAGCATATTTTCACCAATAAATCTCCCTGTGATTTGAATATATAATAATAACAACAGTAAAACATATCACCTGGGGTTGTTCTGGACTCAATAAAAGAGTGTATAACTGAGGTTTAGGGTTGAATGTCCAACATTTTCTTTGTTTACCTGTAAAAATAAAGGTAAACACACCACGCCTCTGCGTCAAACGGCACATTACAGAGCACATGCTGCTTCAAAGCTCACAGAAACACGTTTCATTTCCTTTTATGATTTTTCAGCTTGAATAATACACGTTGTGTATAAATCTACAGTCATAATTGACAAGCTCACAGGAGCAGTAAATGCATAACGACTCTCAGGTTTTCATGCATAGAGGAGCTGTGAGGAAAACACCACGGATACGTTACATTGTAGGAAAAAGCACAGTAACAAACCAAAGACAGATCATGGAGAGCCCGAACACACAAAAGAACAGCTCGGTGACAACAGAAAAGCACAAACTGTGTTTTTAAGGGAATTCATGGTTCATTTTACCCGTGTGAGGTGTTTCCTGTAGGTTTTAAAGCTCATGCTAAAGTTTTTAGCTTTATCAAAAGAGAAGGAATCTCAGCAGCAGCTACTTGATTAAACTGAATGAGGTCCTATCAGCCAACTCATATTTTAATGACTGTAAAAAAAGAGAATGTAACATCAAAACAGCAGATCGTCCATCTGGAACAATGCTAATGCTAAGTAGCTTCAAAGACATGCCGACACATTGTAGATCAATGAAAGCAGAGACTATACCTGTATTTTTCTGACTTTATTTTTACTTTTAAAAGAGTTTGTAAAATCATTTAAAAAGAATAGCATTAGCTTGCATCCTGAATCAGGACAATAGCTAATGCTAACTAGCTTTAAAGATGTGCTGATTGACTTCAACCCATTGCAAATAGAAAACCAGAGATTTTGCCTGTGTTTTTACGTTCTTTTGACTTTTACAGAAGATGCCTATGCCTTCGCTAGCAGTTTAGCATTAGCCTGGTTCAAGGTATCACAGTTACTTATTAAAACTAAAAAATAAATCTCCACAACTAAATAAAGAAAAGTACAAGACTTGTGAAGATGTATCCGTTAGCATGAGCTTTAACATGTGACTGATGGTTGAAGTGGATCTCTTCAGGACGTTCACTGAAAAACTCAGTTCATATTTGTATAAATTGTTAATGTAACACATCCTTAAATGTCCTTTAAGGTTCCTCAAATTGTCTGTCCATCACATCGTCTCTGTCCGATAGAAAGAGTCCAAAGGTTCAGTTCTGAAAGCGCTGGAGGTAAAGAGTGGAATCATCAAAGAGAGGATTCTTCACCTCCATCTCACCTGTCTGAGAGACACACACACACATATTCTATGGGAGGGGTCATGTGACCTTGAAACAAGACAAAGGAATTAAGGACGAGGACTTACAGGTGCAAGTCCTGGACATTCATAGACGGTGAAATCTCCGTCATCATTCTCCTCGTCTGTGGACGCTCCAGACTCAGGAACAGAGTCTCTGTGTCTGAACAGGAAATAGAGGAGGACACATGGGGTTGGTTAATGGTTTAGATACTGCAATATTTAGGATGATCTATGGTTTTATTGTTGATGGTTTAGGGTAGGGGTGTCAAAATAATTTTAGTCTAATGGTCAAATATGGACCCGTTAGATCACAAGTGGGGTGCAGGTTTTAGGCGGGAAAATGAACAATTTCAACATTAATGTGCCCAAGTTTGCACTTCCAGTTATAAATTAGACAAAGTATGGAAGGCATCAACAATATCTATAAAATAAGTGACAGATATTTAATGTCCTTTGGTTTATTTAGTTTTTGACCAGATTTTATCTAATTTGGGGACATTTTGTGGAATAATTTGAGAGAAATTGCAGGATTTTGGAAACATTTAGATTTCTTTCAACAACAATTTACAACTGAATTATTTAGCAATTTACAACATTTTTCATGTTTTCCCTGTCATTTTCACTTTCTCTGTGATTGGTTACTGAGCCACAAGGGAGGGGCGAGGGAGCCAAAAGTGACAGCTAACTTAGAGGGTTGATGCTATAGAAGAACTCACTTCTCCATGGAGATCATCTGCTGCTTCTGGTGCTGGTAATGGTACATCTGAGCGTTGTGAGCTAACTTCCTGTCTCCAGGCTGCTGCAATAAAAGATGAACAAAAATAAAACCACAAATCTCAACATTAAACATACAAATAAAATACAATTGTAAAAGATACAAGTGGTGTGTGTGTGTGTGTGTGTGTGTGTGTGTGTGTGTGTGTGTGTGTGTGTGTGTGTGTGTGTGTGTGTGTGTGTGTGTCACCATGGTGTCGGAGGTCTGAGCTCGGACCAGTCCGTATAAAGGACCGCCCACTTTCTGAGTCAGACGCACTCCTCTCTGCAGCCTGAACACAAGATATAAAGAATATAAAATAAATAACAATATTCATAATAATATACAATACAACTAAATACATCAATTAAAACAAAAATATGAATTCACAAAAAACTAATACACAAAAAGCACATTATCCAAAAGTAGAAAAAGAAAAAAAATATCCTAAAATAGCACAAAAATAAGCAATTCCCACTGAAACAAATAAATCTCAGCTGATCTTATCTGATCTTATCTTGTCTTAATTTAATCTGAAATCAGTCTGAAACCGTTTGAACCAGGCCAAAAACCAGCTTAGACATTATCAAACCACTTGGAAAAGTCTTAAACCAGTTCCAATCAGCTTAAACAACCAACTCAACTTTATATATATATATATATATATATATATATATATATATATATATATATATATATATATATATAGCGCAAATTACAACAAAGTCATGACAAAGTCACGAGAATAAAATAATTTCAAACCAGTATGAAATTTGTTTTAAAAAACAAAACAAAACTCAGTTCCATCTTCAACATATCTAAAAAGAGTGAACAGATTACAATACAAACTAGTATGAAAATAGTTTGAAGCTGGTTTTATATTGGATGTGATCTGAAGGAGGATGAGGAAGATCTCACCTGACCCAGCAAGCGCCAGCTAGGATCAGCAGCAGGGACGATGCTACGATGAAGATGCTGCTCAGCACTGAGAATAGACGGAGAAACAGCATTAGTGGAGCCGCTCTGATGGCCAACGAGCCCATGACGGTCTGAGCTCTCACACTCACACCAGCCAGGCAGAGTCTGAGGTCGGTCCCGAGATCTGAGACCATGAAGATTCAGCACAAAGAGGTCATTCAACCCGAGGAAAATAGAGAAGAGCTTCCTCAGAGCTGCTGAGGACTTTAACGCAGCTTTTGAGAGTTAGCTCAACTGTCTGAAACCAGTCAGAGACAGCCTAAACCAGTATAAAACAACTCCAAACCAGTCTGAAACATTTAACACCAGCTAGGACCCATGTAACTATGAAACTCATCCAAACCAGTTTGAAACCAGTTTAAACTATATTTTAAAGAAATCTAAACCAGTGTGAAACATCTACAACTGTTTAAACCAGTCTAAAACAGATTAAACTGGAGTTTAAAAGATCTGACATCAGCTCATACTAGTCCCAAGTAACTATAAACCAGTCTGAAAAAAGTCTTAACTAATAAGAAACCAGTTTCAACCAGTTTGAAAGAAGTCCAAGCTAGTTTAGAACCAGTTTAACCCAGCTTGAAACAAGTCCAAATTAGTTTTAAGGCGTTTTAAAGCATCCGACACCCAGTCTGAAACCAGTTAAAGAAAGTTTAAATCTGAAACCAGTGTGAACAGATCAAATATTCTCTGTATGCAGATCATGTGAGGCTGTTTGTCAAAAACGCTAGAGTAAGTTTTTTCACAGATTATGACTTTTCTTCTTCGATCTTTCAAAGCTAAAAACCAAGTCAAAAACCTTGGTGTTCTGATTGACTCAGATCTTACATTCAGCAGTCAGATCAAATCTATCACAAAAACAGCTTCTACCACCTAAAGAACATCTCCAGAGTGAAAGGTTTAATGGCTCAGAAATATCAGGAGAAACTGGTCCATGCTTTTATCTCCAGCAGACTGGACGATTGTAATGGTCTTCTGACAGGAATCCCCCAAAAGAGCATCAAACATCTACAGCTGGTTCAGAATGCTGCAGCTCGGGTCTTAACCAGAACAAAGAGGTCAGAACACATTCCTCCAGTTTTAAAGTCTTTACACTGGCTCCCAGTCAGCCTCAGAATAGACTTTAAAGTTCTGCTGCTGGTGTATAAATCTGTGAATGGGTTTGGTCCAGAATACATCAGTGACATGTTAGTCAGGTATGAACCCAGCAGGTCTCTCAGATCTATGGACACAGGTCAGATAGTGGAGCCCAGAGCTCACAGTAAACATGGTGATGCTGCTTTTAGTTGTTATGCTGCAAAGAAGTGGAACAAACTGCCAGCAGAGCTGAACTCAGCATCTAATGTGAACATTTTTAAATCAAAGTTAAAGGCACTTTTTTTCTCTACTGCATATGATTGAGAGAGAGATTTTTGGTCATGTTGTTGATGTCATGATGATTTTACTGATGATTTTATTGATTTTAAACAATTGAATGTTTTATCATGTAAAGCACATTGAGTTGCCTTGTGTATAAAATGCGCTATACAAATAAATGTGACCTGCCTTGCCTTGCTTTGCCTAATTGGCTGCATTAAAACCTTTGACGAACATTTCTAGGATTGCTTTTAGCGATCACATTCAGACGGTTACGTCACTGGGACTCACCAATGAACTGGTTGTCGTTGGAGGTGTATGGTTGGATGACGGGGTCGCTGAGCAGAGCCGAGGCGTGGCTGGTGGGTGGGGCATCAGTGCTGCGGTTCGTGATGGAGGCGGGACTTGGATGCTCTGATGTCTGAGAGTCTGAGTGAAGAAACAGAAGAAGAGGTGGGGTCAGGGGGATATTAATATATCATATTAAACAATGTAAACAACTGGTGGGGTTCATGGGTGGGTGGGGCTTATGAGTGGGCGGTACCAGGCAGTCTGCTCTCCGTCTGCTGCTCACTGATGACGGCCGACAGAAAGTCGATCTCTTCATCCAGCTCGGAGTTAGCGCTGACTTTAGCTGACGGGGCAGAAACACAGAGAGGAGGAGCTAAACACAGGAAACATATTTTTATTGGACAAAGTCGTGTCCATATCACATCCCTGATAACACTCCATGTAGCTACTTTCAGCCCATAGTCCCTCCAGCGCATAGTGAGAGCAGCTGAGAAGGTAGTTGGTTCCTCTCTCCTTTCCCTCCAGGACATTTACAGCACCCGTCTCACCCGCAAAGCCCTCTGTATTGTGGGTGACCCCACCCACCCACCACACAATCTTTTCAGTTTGCTGCCATCTGGAAGGAGGCTGCAGAGTCTCCGGGCCAGGACCAGCAGACTGAGGGACAGCTTTATCCCTCAGGCTGCCGGGAAACTCAACTCTCTCCATGGACTGCAACATTTCCCCCCGGTGTTGTTATTTTACTGACTTAAAACCAAAGCAGGAATACCTAAAAATCAAAAACCAGACAAGCAGCATTTTTCTGTTTTAAAATTAAATATTCTGTTTGTGTGATATTTGGATATTTACAGGAAAACTACAGATGAGAGCTTTATGTTTTAAGCTCACCACGCAGAGTGACCCACAATCGAGGGTGGACTTACTCTGCTGAATTTGATAAAATAATCTTGTAGCATGTTGTTCACCTCACACCGATGGCAAACAGGCCAAACCTTTGTGTCAATGATGTATCGTGAAGGAGTTATTGATGCTGGAAGTTTGAATCTGTGAATATCGTGCCAACTTTACCCAACAGCGATACAGTCCAAATAGTATCCAAATCAACTGGTGACTGACTATTGACTGTGAGGCTGGTATGAGGAATAGATATTAGAACTTTTTTGACACTTTTGCAAAAACATGTAAAGCTTTTTTGAGAGCAATAAAAAATATATTTTTTGCAAGTTATAATACTAACAGCAGCTGTCAACACACATGAAATTTGATCACAAGAAACGAGGTGCACCAGTAGATTCATGACACCACCTCTGGCTCCTTCAATCACATAATCATGTGCATGTTTTACCTAACATTCTTTTATTTGTTTTGATTTATTTATGTATTAATAACATTTCAATTCAACAGTTATTCAGTTGTGAGACTTATGCATTGCTCCTTTTTTGGTCCAGGAGTAAAAGTCCACCTCCGTCTGTGGGTCCCCTCCGTGTGGTGAACTTAAAACATGAAGCTCTCGTCTATAGTTTTCCCGTAAATATCCAAATATCACACAAACAGAAGATTTCATTTGAAAACAGCAAAAATGGCTGCTTGTCTGGTTTTTGATTTTTTCTGTAAATCAAAATAACCACACTTTATTTATTATTCTGATTTGGTTTTAAAACAGAATAACCAAAGAATGAAGGGTACATGGATTCTTGTACAAATAGTGGAATTGACAATTAAGCTGACTTTGACTTTGACTTGACAGGGTTTCTATGCCAACACATAACCCATTGGTTTGCAGTAGGAACATAAACTATTCAGTGAACAAACATTTGTTATCGCCAAATAAAATAAATTATAAATATACAGTGTATAATATGTCTGTCTGTACTGCAGCTGCTGGACTCACCTGTCAGGAGATGGGCCGGTCTTCTCCGGACCACACAGCGCCCTCTGGAGTTTTCCACCAGAGGGCGCAGGCAGGGGCCGCAGTTCCAGCCGCCTGGCGGGCAGAAGTGTCGCCCCACCCGGGCACAGTCCAGACTCCGAGGGCAGAGGTGAGAACCTGAGGACGGACACACGTTTTAGTTATAGACTGAGAATGCATGGCCATCATTAGCCCACTAACCCTGCTACATGCTAAGCTAACCCACAGACTGTCAGAGAAAGCCAGCCTTCTCACAGGTTCAGCCTCTCACTTAATAAGTTCAAAGATGTAACAAAAACATTACTTGGACCTGTTTCATTAAAGTTCAAATTGGGGGAAGTTCTTCTTTTAGATCAGTTCAAGTCATCCCACTCAGCCGACATCACTGACCACACCACACACACTGATTAGATCGAGCCGCCATCGTTCTTCATCCCTGCAGTTACCATGACGACTGCCATGGTAACAGAGGAGTTGTGACATCATCAGTGGTGAGTCACCACTCTGTCAGGGGAGTCAAATGTGATTTATGTCTCTGAAAGCTCAACAGCAGCACGGCTTGGTAGAAAAAGCACGAAACAATCCACAAAATGTGCGGAATGAACAAAGATCACAGAAAATCACAGATTTTGGGAAGAAGAAACTAAAGGGCGATCGCTTCTTCCACAACACAAGAGATATGGGAGTCACAGTTTGTTTATGAACAATATAACAGATGTTTTAGTTTTACCTATGGTTTTCATACATCTCAGTCACATTCTGTGTGTCAAGTACAATATCGACTATAAGAAATACAATACATTGATCCCTTGAATAGAATCTCCTTATTTCAGTATTGAATACTTTTCACATTCAAAAGTATTATTTTCTGCACTAATTTACTCCCAAACCAGCAGCTGTTTACAGGCAGAGAAGCCTCAGAATAACATCTTCATACAAAAGGTTTACTGACATTAGCTCATGTATGTAGCCTGTGCTGCTAAAGCTAACAAACAGAGGCATTAGTTTGAACCCCTCACACGCAAGACACGTCTGCTCTGATAAAGCTGATAATCCTACACAAAATCCACCAAATGTGTAGCTACAGCACCTTCTTCAGACACTCCAAGCCCAACCTGGCAACCCAGCTTCTGCAGCGGTTCGCTCTCCTGTCTCTGTTTAGATTATTCTATCACTTACAGTCACCTCTTATTTCCCTTTAAAATAAATTAAAATCTCATTAAGTCATGTTTACCTATTTATTTTTAATCAGGCCCCTTTTTTTTATTCTTTATCAAATTTGGTAAATATAAATATATATAAATAATTAATAGTAAAAAACTGGACAGTCAACGCAGGACGTGCGTGGCAAAACCCAAACCAGAAGACAACAAAAGGCAAAATGACACAAAACAACAACAAAATAATAATAATCAATGGCCACAATAATAATAGTAATAATAATAAAAACACAGTAAACAGCCATCCTCAGGTCGCCTCTTTGTTTGGGTCAAAGTTCACTACAATAACAAAAGTGATCCATCTGTAACCATGGTAACAGAATCAGTCAGTCTGGTAACAGGGTGATGACCGTGGTAACACCGTCAGTGAGGTAACAGGATGGTGTCCATGGCAACAGAGAGAGCAAGTGGTGATGCTGCTGTTATAGGACACGTTACAATAGAAGTTATTTACTCCTTTCACTTCCATTCCTCTGTGTGATGGAGTAGGAGACGTTACTCAGGTCGGACACACGTGGACAGCAGGCAGTCCGGGGCCCTCCACCCCAAAGTAAACGCACAAAATCAACAAAAATACACTAAATGACTCTAAGAAACATACAAGATTACAGAAAGAAACACAAAAACGACTCAAAAAACACACAAAATGACTCATAAGTAACAGAAAAATACACAAAATTGCAACACACACACACAAACTCTTTGTTGTTCACTGTGTTAATGCTCTGATTGGTCGTTATGCTGACATGAATGTTGATCATGTGACCCTCAGATCAGATGTTTGTGGCCACAGCGAAACCACGACTCAGCATATACCACTGAGGCAGGCGGTGGTGTTCAAACCGTGGCTCTTCTCGACTGAGAGCCGCTCGGTGGAGCTTTGGTGGGTTTGAAAGCTTCTCTGAGAGAGTTGGAGGTGACGTGGTGAACAAATCTGAGCTCTTCATCTTCTGACAGCAGGAATGTGTTAGTGAGCGTGCACAGAGCTGACACCTCCACACACACACACACACACACACACACACACACACACACACACACACACACACACACACACACACACACACACACACACACAACTCAGTGTCCACGTCAGCAGGTGGAAAACATCTTTAGTTGAACATCTCCACAGAGGAGCAGAGAGCATGTGGACCTCCAGATGTCTTCTTTCTCCTCAGCGCTGAAAGCTCAGTGAGGAGCTTCACATTCCATGTTCTCTGCTGATTTAATTTAATAACGTGCAGCAGCTATTTCCATCTTCCCTGAGGGCCTCGCCTTCACGTCACAGCAGTGAAGAGCTGCTTTGTCTCCACACAGTTTGATTGATTGTCTCTGCTTTCACTATTTCTGTCTTCACATCTGAACAGTCCAATCATTTCAAACTAAGGCTTTTCACTTAATAAAATCTGCTCATTGTTACAGATTGATTCAGTGTACACATATATATATATATATATATATATATAAATGATGCTAACTAAAGTGAGTCTGATAACGTTTTTGTCAATGATATATAGTTACAAATTCCCACCATTAACAAATAAATAAATAAAATAGATAAGCTCCATCAATATGTATTCTTAATTCTACATCATAACTGACAAATGTGTCCACTGATTAATTACTAATAGAGTAATTAATGTTTCCATTTAACGTGTTTCGTTCTTAACGCAAAACATCCAATAATAATAATGAAAAGAAATTAACAGTTCGGTCCTCACAGCTCCGATAATTCCTTCTACTCCAGCCGCACACAGCAGCGCCTCCCCCGGTCAGACCCGGTCCGAACCCCCGCAGCCTCTCACCTGTCAGCCCGGAGCTCAGAGTCAGCAGGGCCGCTAACACAGCGGCCTGAGCGAGCAGCGGGGTCCGCATCCTGGGCTCAGGAGGACCGGGGTCGGTGCTGATCATCCCTCCATCCCCCGGAGTTTGGGAGGACGGAGGGTTCGGTGGGTCCGGAGGAGCAGCGGGTCCCGGCCGGTCACCGATTAGTCGGTTGTCAATAAGCTGTCCGTCGGTGGTCCGTACACTTGCTGTTTGCCGCAGGATGAATGAAAGTGATGCTGAGCTGCAGGAGGGCACGTAGGGGTATGACGTCAGCACGCAGCAACGCCCCCACAACTTGTTATCTATTTATCTATCTATATCAAATAAACAAAAATAAAAAAGTTTTTATGATTTTTCATCATCATTCTTCTTTCTAATAAAAATGCAATTTACAAACTGCAGTCATTCTTTAAGTGTTAAATCAAATGAACAACAACAATAAAATGTGTCATGTATTTTTTTTTTCAAATAAAAAAGTTCATATAACAATATACAGTCTTTCTTATTAAAATGTTTTAAACACAAAAAAACAAAAACATTTGATCACCTTTCATGTTTTGCATACCTAATACGTCGTAGGAGGGATAAAAGTAAGTTTGAAATATATATAAAATCATATTTACCTGTTTGCTGTTGTGATGGGCGGCCTTGTTTCCATGCACAGTTCCACATTCACTTTGATTGACAGTCTCAAAAGATCAGTTGATTCAGCTTGGCCTGGAGATTTGTGCAGTGTTTTGCAATAAAGCTCTGCATTAGTTTTCTGAAGCATAGGAGTGGAAAAATGCAGAATTGACGACTTTTCCCTCTCTGAACGTAATAGAATTTGGATTGGCCACAGTTTTAGATGAGTTTCTTAGGATTTTTGAAGAGGCATAGAATGTGTGAATCAGTCATTCTTCCACACGCACACGCACGTGCACACACATTTTTTTCTTGTCTGTGTTATACTGCTGTGAGCCTGCAGGGGGCAGCACTGCAGCCTGCTCTCCCCGTTAGTGCGCAGGTCACAGTGCAGAGTTAGAGCTCCACTTATTCAATCACCGGTCAGAGTGTGTAGCTGTATCCGGAAAGGAGGCTCAATGAGCGGCCTGCGGACCATCCTGACCTCCAGCGCCATGGTGGCGGTCCTGGGTGTCGGATACGGCATGTGGTCGGTCATTTCACCCGGAGAGGAGCGGCGGAAGGAAATGCTGAAGGTGAGGGTGAAGTCCGTGAAACACACACACACACACGCGCACGCACACACACACACACACACACACACACACACACACACACACACACACACACACACACACACACACACACACACACACACACACACACACACACACACACACACACACACACACACACACACACAGTGCTGCTGATGGATGAAGTTTGTCAGGCTTCTTGTTTATGTTGTCATGAGTACTTGTATAGTTAATTTGGACAAATGTTGCTACAATATGTAGATTCCCCCCTGGGGATGAATAATGGTGTATTGTCTTCTAATAAATTCAATGATATTTTTTTGTACTACTTTGTCACTGCTAATTAAATTTCATATGCATACACTTGTTAAAACAGAAGTTGGGGGGAAAAAACTACAAAACAATATTACAAGCATTAGTTTAACTTCAAAAACAAGCAATACATTATGTTCATAATACAGGATATTTAGATCACACCGAGCCACTATTCACTGAATCAAAAATAATTCACAATGGCAGAAAGTGTAGCTTTTCAAATTATGCAAATAGCATTTAAAGCACGAAAATATTCAGAAAATTTTAAAGGCTGAGACTTCAAATAAACTTTTGATCACTACATGCCATAAATACATGAACTGTATCTTTTCAAAGCATCCGTGTTCAAAGGAAAAAAATATTATTTTTAAACAAATAGATGTATATATGTATGTTTAGACAGATTAATGTATAGGTGAATACATTAATTGTGAATACAGATATATCAATTATTTATGTCTCTCTATGTATAGTCCTAGATATTACAGGGGGGAATAATCATAAGTTTGTAATGTTGGATTTTGTAACTATTTATTATCTGCTTTGAGTTTTGATTTTCTCTTTGTGGTAAATGCACTTTGTTCATGTTGGAAATAAAAAATACTTAAAATTGAAAAGCTGTGAGTGCTTGGAAACTAACCTAAAAAGCATAAAAGCACAAATTTTGGTGCATGATTAGCTCTACAAATAAAGTGCACTGTAACTTTTTTTTTTAGCACTCCATGTGAGACCTTTATCACTTTCAGCTCCTGCAATTGTGTACTGGGTAGGAAATAAATGTCAAAACAACTGTTTAAAAACACACACATGCACTTTACACATTTATACCTTTACTTTAAACCAGCGATTCTCAACTGGTGGGTCAGGACCCAAAAGTGGGTCGTGGAACTTTACTGAATGGGTCACAGACAGCTGGTCAAAAAAAAAAAAAAAAACACTTCATGTCTCTAAAATTGTCTTTTATTTTGAAAGAAACTTTTCTTTTGACAGACATGCTGTGAAATGCATGTTGCACAGGAAAATATATAGATTTATATTTTAAAAAAGATTATATACTGTATGTGTGTTTTCAACAGCTATTTTTGAAAAACTAAATTTTGTTGGTTGATTTAATGACCGTGGAAAAATGTGGGTCCCAGGGTGAGACCAGTTGAGAACCCCTGCTTTAAACTACGGCCTATTGTCCCTGAAAAGGTCTAGTGTTTTGTACATATCGTCTTTCCAGTCTGGGAGTATTTCCTCAATAGGTCCACAATCGTTTGGGAACGATGAATATACTCGTTTTTCTCAAAGTAAATTTTTTTCCTCCAGGTCTACTAGCTTGAAATCCACCTCTGTGTCATGCCTCTTCCTTTTTTCCCCCCCGAGGATTTGACTTGGACCTGGAGCCGCCGAAGTGCACCAAGTGTTGCCGGCAAATCCGGTGGGCAGAGGAAGGATTGTAAAGATGATCCTACTTTCTAACCTCCTCCATAAACTCTCATTTAAATCAATCAGCTCCATTGCTGATACGAAAGACTGAGTTGTGAGCTGACCAATCACAGCCCTAGCTGACTACACGTCAAGGCGTTGCGTCTTGGATAGTCAGGATTTTTGGGAGGTTACAGGGGAGGGGGTCTACGCCTACGTGCGTCTACGGCAGGGGATTTTACGCAGAACCATAAATCAAGCTTAAGGATTGTACCTTTAAGGGCCATGTTAACGTAAAGTCAGAGTTAAGTCAGATCTGCCTTCTTCTTGATTTGTACTGAGCGCATGGACAGAGTTTTATGTTACTTTTCTGTTACTGTCTCATCTGAAACAACATATAAGTAGTGTTTGAGCTTCCCCTGCATACAGTAAACGTGATCTCTGGATCTCTACTTCGCGCTCGCACACAGTTTTACAGTGAGTGGAGGAGGAGGGGCTGCTTCGTTGGCGTGAGGGAGGCTGAGCATAGTGACTGTGTATGAGACACGGGACGCAGGAGAGGCAGAGAAATAGGTGCGGATTTGCGGTCAATGGAAATAAATGTATTGCTATTTTAACGCAAAATGAACTATATCAATATAAACAATATTTTCCCGTGAGATATCGTGTTTATAAATATATTGTTATAAATTAAAATATCGAGATATCGCCCAGCATTAATCCTCTGCTTGGTAACCGTAATTAACGTCCAATATAAACAGTGTTTCAACCAGATGTAGCTTGTAGCGGCGCATGAAGCTGCTCATCATGTTTCTAACTCACAGCGGATCATTCAACATGCGCACGCACAGATGTGAATATCGTCAGGTTGAAACGTGTTCAGGCTTAAACAGACATCGGCTTCATTTGGATCGGAAAAGTTCGGGCTGTTTTCTCTCAGGCTGGGGCTAAGTTTTCTTTTTTAGGCCCAATTAAAGCTCTACTGTGTGCTTCCTCCGTGTGTGTTACATTATTACTGCAGGTCCCACATTATATATCATTTGAATTTGAAAAGCGCATCTTGGAATCAGTCTTTTTGAATACATTGTTATTTCTTGTCTCTACAGTGTCTGTTTTGTAGTGGAGGACTTATACCAAGCATGAGTAACTGTCTAACTACATCCATCATCACCACCCTTCACCATGTCAACAAATAACTTCAAAGTAAACTGAAAACTTTAGCTCTACTACACTCATTTTGACCCTCAGAGTTATACTTTTCTCCATTTTCTGCACCGGTGGCACTTGCTCGATCACCCTATGCTGTGAAGAAGCCTGGTTGTGCTGCTGCCTTTTGTTGAACTTTGCAGCTGCACTCACTCTGTCGCCACAAACCCAAACCAATTCCAGATAACTGACGATCCTGTTCTCTGTCTTGCGCTCGTTGGCAGAACCCATGTTGTTGCTGTGTGCAATTGTGAGAAACGAGGGAGGGGGGAGCTACAGAAGCTGGCTTTGTTTTTTAATTGTCTGCAACAAAATATTCAAATTTAGAAAATCAATGAATCGCGTTAGCCGCGGTAGCGTCTACGATGCCGTTAGACGTCACTTGACGACATGACACTAATGCTAATAGTCACGGTGTCACAGACAAACGTTAACGTGTGTAAATGTGTGACTCCTGCAGAACTTTCCCGAGTCCAACCCGTTGCGGATGGAGGAGACCCGGCAGAGGAACGCCATGCTGTTGCAGGTCCTGAAAGATGCTGCAGAGACCAAGGACAATATCGCCAGAGGCTATGGCCCGTCAAAATAAAAGGACAGGGTTTTTTTCCTGTTTAATTTATACATTGGATGTTTAGTCATGTGACCATTGGATGTTTATTAAAGGTGTCCAATAAGAATCTGGGATTTCCTGTTTCTTTCAAAGTCCAGAGAATAAGGAAAGTGTCCTCCAAGGGTATTAATGACATTCTCAGCTTTTACCTGTGATTTAAATGCAACATGTTTGTGATACTTTTACAAAACTTAACTTTTGAGTTTTTCTTGCAGCTAAAAATCTGCAGAACTTTAATCTAGATTTACTTTGTTTATGGACTGAGTGTAGAATGTTTTTATGCTGATGTCAAATCAGCACCATGAGTAATGCATTGAAACACATTTAGAGTCTAAGTCCCAGAGGGGAAACTTTAATCCCAATATTAACCAATCTGAGCATTAATACAGGACACAGCAAAATGGGTTTATTGTTTTAGGTCTTCTTGAAGTTTTGTGTTGTTCTGCGTATTCTCTCATTTTGTGCCTTGTGTTGTTTTTCTGAGTCAGTTTTGTGTAAATTTGTTGTCATTTTGCTTCCGTGTTGTAAATTCTCTCGCTGTCTTTCATGTTGTATATTTTTTGGAGTCATTTTGTGTATTTTTTGTTGACTATTGTAATTTCTAATGTTTATTGGGGTTATTTTGTGTGCATTCTTCTGGGGATGCACAAAATTTGAGCAAGATTCTGCATGTGGCCCCTGGGCCACCAGTTCAGCTCACGTCTACACTAAGTCTACCAATGGTTTGAACGAACATTCAAGAAAAGAAGAAAATAAAGTGGCCATTGGGTTTATAAGCATTTAGTTTGGTTCTTACTTAATACACAATAATTAATGTTTATAAATCCGTTTTTAGTTTAGTTTTTACATTTATTTTGATGTGTATGTGTATTTTATCAACTTATTTGGTGTTTTGTCCTATTATTATTTAGTTGTGTTTATTGATTTGAGTGTTCAGTACCTCGTTTTTTGAATCTCAGTCATATTTTATTGTTTTTTATTATTACTTATTCTACATTTTCTGCATACACCTAAAGTTAAATATACATCTATTCTATACACATGAGTTGTGCATGTCATAGTTAAAAGCAAATTTTGTATTTATTTTTTTTGAGAATTTTAAAGTATATTTAACTTGTTTAACTTACAGACTCGTTCACTCTACGTTTGGAAGCGGAAACAAATCTTTACAATTGCCATTGAATTTTGAGACATTCATGTTCATGCATGTGAGTAACGATAATTAATGATATTTAAATCAGTTGTACAGCGGTATATGATATATATGGTATATGATCCGTCAAAAGAAGTCAGTGCGTTGTTGCCCTATATCAACACTCTTGGAATGTCTGTCGTCCAATGAAATCACTTGGTCGGAACCAGCTGTTGTCTAAAATGGTTTATTTGTCCTTTGTACATTTGCCATAGAAAGTGTAAAACGTTATTGAACAGTTTGTACTGAACTCTCGCGATAATACGGCTATTCTCGCGGAGGCGCGCTACTCCAATTGTGGTTCCCAGTGAAGCTAGTCGCTCCACAGAAGCAGAAAACGTAAGATTTCACGGTTTTTCTCCTGAAAACTGCACACTTGTACCAACTGTTCTCCGCAGAGCGCTTTAGTGGGCTTCACCATTCTGTCCAGAGACGTAACAGTAGACCGTGGTTACCCGTAGCTCCTGCTAACCGCGCTATGTTAGCATTTAGCTCCTGAAGCTAGCGGGTCGAGAGCGCGCTGCACACAGGTTTTAAAGGAGTGCTCGCTGCGGGAGCGCGCTCAAGCATCAATCAAAGCTGAAAGTGGAGGTAAGTATAACACAGAACAGCCAAAACATGAGGAACAGTAGCCAGAATCCTAAAGAGCTGAGCCGGGAGCACGTTCGTTAGTGTTAGGAATGGATTGGTGATCATGCTATCCTGTGACTGGTTTGTGGTTTTAACGAAAATGAATGTGATTTGTGACAAAGCGTTCAGAAGAATGTACTCGCTAAGTGACAACATTATAGCATCACCACTTACGACTACCAGTTGGTTTATTACACTGACAGGTATATTGTATTTAACGTCCTAACCTCTGAACAATATATACACTAGGGGTGTGCATTGTCATGAATCTGACTAAATGATTGATGATTTGCATGTCACGATATATGTCCCATTGCTAAATGATGTGATATACATCGTGATATATCAATAACAACAAATCTCACCTTACAAGTACAAATTTTAGGAAATACAATTTTTTTGATACATGGATAACAGATAGTTAGCTACAGTGGCTGGGAAGTGTCAGGTGAATGCATTTACAGAAACGAACACAAATGCAAACAGGTCACAACACAAATGCAAACCGGCCACAACGGAAGTGTTTCCGACGGACGGGTATTATGATATGATAGCCTGATATGAAAAATATAAGAGTATCCTAATCAACTTTCACTTACTTTCATACGCGTTTCTATGGCTTCTTCTTGTTCTTCTCTGTTCTGGTGGGTTAAAAACATCCGCCAGAAACGTGTCCGTCTGTAATACCGGTCCGTCAGAAACACTTCCGTTACTGGACCGGTATTACAACTTTATTGCAAGTTTTATTTCTCATCATTATTTATTGCCATTGTAGTTGAAACAGCAGCAGTAGCTACATGTAGCCTCACGTCGGTTACGTTGTGACGCAATATGAGTTGGGCTGGGCGATATGGACCAAAATTGACAGCTCCATATTTTTTCTCAAAATGGCAATATACGATGTCACAATATATTTAACTTTTTAAAAGTTACCAGAAAGAATATTCTTGGTTAAATTTGCGGATGCAAGATACTACGTAAGCACATTTATTAAGCTATGAAAACAAAAACATAAATATAAGAAATGTGGTAATTTTCTATATTGCCAAAACACAAATCGCAATATATCTTGACCAGGCCTAAATAATATAACCTTTATCACCGTAATGAAATTAAATATGAGGTGATATGACAGACCTCACCTTCTGACATGTGAATATATATATGACACACACTAAAACTAAACCCTCACCCACATGTTTTTACTAGGACTGGGACTTTAACGCGTTAATTGCGATGAATTAATTACACAAATAATGCAGTTCATCACTTTTTTTTTTTTTGCACTTCAAACAGCGTAGAACCTTGCCTATTTCAGGAGTTCCCGGTATGACCATATTAGTGATGCACAGACCACAACAGGAGAACCAGAGGAGGAGTCGTTGCTGTACTTCATGGGCGTTAATTTGAGTTTAAATAAAAACACAGAATGGAAAACAAAAGCCCAGTTGTGTGGAAATTGAGCCAGAAAGAGTTTGTGGTTCACCGGAGCTCTTCTAGCCTCAGCTACCACCTCAATGCTAAACATGTAGCAGCTAGCACAGACACTAGGGCAGTGCTAGCTGCTACATGCTCCAAGCAGGCAGCGTTTTCAATCCACACTGGACAAGATGACGGGGTTTAGAGCCAAAATGAATAAGTCCATGAGTGACAAATAAACAAAGTCAGTGGATAAATGTTTATAGTGGACAGTCGACCACTCTCGGTGGTAGAAGATGTGGGCGGGGCTAGAAGCGTTGCTACAGATAGCATCGTCTGACTGAACTTATGAACTGCTATGTAGAAAAACTATTTCAAACTAAATTCATCAGCTTCATCAGTTGCTCTGTTTATTTCATGCCACAGATATTCTAACTATTTTGCACTGTTTAGTTTCCACTTCTCTGGAATGTTTTGCGCTAAGTGCTGTTTTTTTTTTTTTTAATACACAAAAATATATTTGTTTTAGAAAGTTTACAAAAACTCCAGAAAAGCATGAATATAGTTTAGTTAACTTAAGTTTGTGCTTTGTCAACAATTTGTTTCTTGTGTCAAATATTGTTAGGCCATTAATTTAGATTAATCAAGATTAATTTTTTAGGTTTTTTTTTACTGTTGTCCCACCACGTGTTTTGGGGAAATGTGACACATTTCCACTTGTTTTTAATTGTGAAACAGGTGGTGAGTTGGTGTAAAGTGACGCAGGAATGGGTCGACTCAAACTGAATCGGGGAACTTCTGAAATTGAAAGACCACTTAACCAAGTAGTGTTTAGACTCGGCTGGTGACTGGGTGTGGGGGGCGGGGTCATGATGACTCGGCATCTTTAGGAGCGTCACAGGTGGTTTGACAGTGACGAGTGCTCACATACAAACTGTATTTTTGTGTTTTTTCTAAGGATTATATAAGTTGAGCTGACTCCTTAATGTTAGCCTTAGCTTTAACTCCAGCAAATAAGGATAAAACCTCCACTTTGTGCATGGTAATAACAGTTAGCTCGCTCAGCTAACGCAGACAGGAAGCACTGGTATCCTAACCTTTGACCTTTATGTGTGCAGGATGCCAAAATCTAAGGAAGTGCTCTCCTCCACCTCAGGGAGTGACTGTGACAGTGACACAGAGCCCAAGGTCAGTGCTGCTCTGCTTAAACTGGGCTTTGTGTTAACTGATGACCAGCTGCTTTCAAACTGTTAGCTTCTGCTAACTAGTCAGTACTCAACAGCTGGCTCTTCTCTCTCCCGCAGTTTGTCTTTGTTGTTTTGTGTTTCTTTAGTGTATTTATGTGTCAGTGTTTTGTCGTCTTTTGGGTGTTTTTCTGTATATTTCTTTGGTATTTTTTGTGTATATTTTTTAGGGGTGTCCCGATCCGATATTGATATCTGATATAGGTCCGATATCAGCCAGAAAACGAATATCGGATTTTATCAGACTGCATCCAAAATCTCAAATATATATTATATTTATTCAATCGTTGAATACTGTAGATGTTATGTTAAAGGTTCAAATGAATCTAACCAATTGGTTAATAATAAATGGGTCAGTTTTGCTCATACCTACTGTTGCTGATTATTGTTGATCAAGCCTTTTTTAACATTCCACACTGTAAAATAAGTAATAAAAGTATGTATGATTGGTGTTGATATCACATAGAATCGGTATCGGCCAATACTCAAGGCTGCAATATCAGCATCGTATCGGAAGTGGAAAAAAAAGTTGTATTGGGACATCTCTAATATTTTTTGTGTACAATATTATTTTTGGTGTGTTTTCACGTATTTTAACTGGAACATCAGACTGAGCTCATAGTTACTGTCTTTGCTTCTGCTAACTAGTCGGTACTCAACGGCCTTTGGGTTAAAAGGGGAGGAGCTATGGGTGTTTTAAACTCGCTGTGTTTGCAGGCGAAGAAGAAGAAGGCGAGCGCTCCAGAGAAACCGGCGAAGAAGCCAAAGAGCGGCGAGAGCTCCAAGCCCGGAGGATCCTCCAAAGGAGGCAACGATGAGGACGAAAACAAGTTTCAGGTCCGACTCACAACACGACACACAACTTTCTCTTTCACACACGCTCCCAATGAAAAGACGCATTTAGTGAACAGAAAACTTTTTGTAAAACATTTATTATTAAAGATTTCAGAACCGATTTGTTGATGACCCTGACAGGTGTATTTCATACATGCAAATCATTCACCTTTCGGCGAAATTTATCATTTTGAACTCAAAATAGGTAATTTATGTGAATCATAGTCTATGCTCACTGCATGCTACTCACTTGAAAACAAACCAACATGGCAACCAAACGACACAGCTGCTGAATGATTGACTGTTTGCCTGTCACTGGTGACGTCCGGGGGTATGATAGGCTGGTTCCACCCGTCTGTTAGCTGATTGGCTGTTTGTGTGTTTCTGTCGGCTGAACCACAGACATGAATACGTGCTGAACGAAGGCAGCTCCGCTTCGATAGAATTACGGTTCAAAACAAAAACAAGCTAAAGTTCTGTCTCGCCCAGACGCACACACCGTCACAAACACTAGACAACACACTCAACATGGCTGAAGCACCGGAACCGAGCGGCGAGTTTGCCGTGGCGTCGATTGTCAGTGGCATCACTAATTTTGCTCAAAAAAAAAAACTCCAAAAGTCACCTTTGGAACTATTTTGGCTTTAAACAAGGTAGAGACGGTAAAGAGGAACTTCTATCAAGCTATAGAAGCCAAAGGAGGGAACACATCTAACCTCATAAAACTGTCGTCACACACATTAATATCTGATACCAGATTAGTACGCCCTGTTTATGTTCTAATTGGTAATATTAGTTAAAGGATGTCAAAGTATACGGCAACTACAAAATGCATAAAAATATAGTTTTCACAGGGAATCAGTGTTGGAGAACAAACGTGATTGTCAAATAGATTTTTTTTAAAAGACAGTGGATTTGTTATTCGAAGTTAATTATTTATATAGTTAAATGTGCAAAGGAAACTGTATGATTATTTAATTTCAACCATATAAATTCTAACTTTTATTTGTTTTTTATTGCTTATATACAGTTGTATATATAACTTGTACAAATATATTGGCAACTTCTATCATTGTGGGGCCACAAAAATTGGTTTGTTTGCTAGGAGAGTCACATGATCAACATTCATGTCGGCATTTAGAATAATGAGCGATCAGAGCATTAATACAGGAAAAAACAGAGTTTTTTTATCGTAATTTTGAGTCTGTCATTCTGTGTATGTTTGTTGTCTTACTCGTTGTCAGACTTTTTGTGCATTGCTGTAGTCTTTTTGTGTATTTTTGTTGTAAAATATACGTTTTCTTTGAAGTCATATTGTGTATTTGTGCTGCCGTTTTTCATTTTCTGAGTAATTTTGTGTATTCTGTCTTGTGTATTTTTGTTGTCATTTTCTGTAATTTTGTATATTTTTGAGTAATTGTGTGTATTACTGTTGTTTTTTGTAATAGTTTTTTGTTTTTTGAGTATTTTCTGTGTTTTTCTCTTGACTTTTACTGTATTTTCCTGTAATGTTGTAATTTTTTGTGTTATCTTGCTCTTGTTTTGTGTATTTTTCTGTCATTTTGTACATTTACTTTGGGGGCCACATAACATTAGACGAGGGCCGCATTTGGCCCCCGAGCCTCCAGTTGTCTATACCTGCGCTAGTACATGTTGTATTAATTAGGAAACGCATCTACAATTATCTAATGGGTTTAAACCACTTACTAATGTTAATGGCAAATGTATTAAGCAATTAAAAGTGCAGTTGGGGAATATGTCACTATAAAATTACGTATCTTTAAATTCAGAAATGGCAATAAAATTATTATTTTTTAAAATATTGTACTTAATATTTAGCAAATTTTAGGTACTTTTATATCATATATATATATATACTGTATATAATCGTAATTTTTCACAAACCACAACTTAAGTGGTGTAAATACATGTTTTTAGGCTTGAAGGAAATAGTGTATTTTGCCTTATTATACTATTTAGAGTGTTCCAGATTGCTTAATTTGTGTGTTAAAATCAAAAAAATTATCTGGGGGAGGATCCCCCCCAGACCCCCCTACAATGGCTTTTGTTGTCCCCTTTTTCATGGTATTTAGACCAGGGGGGCATTTCATCAAAGTGCTTTTACGATGAATGAGAAACCAATAGGAACCAATGCTGAGACCAACAGGAAGTGACATCATCTGTTACTGAGCAGTAAAAATAAATGGACACTTTAAAAAAAAAAAAAAAAAATTAAAAAAGGATTCTGTGTTTTGAACATTTAAAAAGTAATAAAGGTGTTATTTAGTCAATTTATCATAGAAAACAACTGAAGCATGTGATCACACACTGATCGTGTGCGTTTGATAAGTTTTTTTACACCTGTCAGCGTTAAATAAGAGATGATGTAACTCACAATTAAATAATATGTAATTTATGAGACTTGTGAGTGTTTGAATAGTTTGTGGAACTCAGCACTAAATGAACATCCAACAGCGGTGCTGTTGGATGTCACATCCAACACTGCAGGTGAGCTGTGCACGGGAGGTGCGTGCATTGCACGCACATACCAAAAAGCTTTGTCATTGGGAGCCTTAGTGCTCTGCCCTGTGACTGTCCCTGAAGCCCCTCCCTCTCTGTATATCCACAGTTTTCTCATTATTAATCTCTGATCAATGAATGGACATATTTATACCGTGCGTTAACCGGAGGCGATGGATACGCACGTATCCTTATATATTATTACTGATGGTTTAAACACATGGAGACTATGATATCTCATTAAAAATACGGTACACATAAACATGTAATAAGACAATGATTTTATCGTCATTTGTATGGATTTAAAATAATATTAAAACATTTACCATGATATTCTGTTTAATTTCCTTTTAAAATACCGTATTAAAGTGGTATTTAAAAAAAAAAGTCTCCTTGACTTATTTTTCCTTTTGTAGATCTTTATTGAGTGTTTTTAATGACTTCTTTAATAATGATGACGTGGTTTCATGAAAGTGCGTCTGCAGCTTAAGCCAAGCCTGCTGCTTAAACCTGGTCAGGAGCAGGTTAGACCCACAACTGTGTTACTATGGTAACCAAGGTGTTTTCTCGTTGATTAAACCACTGTTCCAGTTAGAACCCGGTTTAATGGAGCCGGACTCTCAGGTTAAACCTGGACTTAACCCTGAGCTGGGTTTGATGACATACCTCCCAGGGGTTCTCAACCTGGGATCGTGAAACACTGGGAGGGGGTGACCTATTTTTGAACAATTTGGGCCCATTTTTGCTTATTTTCCTTGTTTCTGCAACACCAAAACTTACTCATTATGTGCACGTAAACGAGCTCTACAGATAATTTTTCACTAAGTTGGACATTCTCGTCTCTCTGTCTGTAAACATGCAATATTTTCCCACAACCTGACTGTGAGGCAATATTCAGTGTCAGATTGACATTTCTACTTGATCGTTTTGTTTTTTAATAAATAACTAAATATAACAATATTCCCATTTCTGTTTTCTGTGATCACAGACTGTTATTTAAGGATTAAGATGAAGAAGCATTAACGCTCCACATTTGTATCAAATTATTATATTATGAAATAAATGAATAGATTAATTACTAAAATTAGCATTTATTAATAATTGTAATATTATAATTTGTCTAAATGATTCACAGTTTTGTGTATTTATACATGTTGGGTTTATTTGTTGAATAAATACAATAAATTAGTAGAATAAATGACATTTTATAAATCTATAAACTACGGTACTTGATGTTTCAGAAACGGACTCCAATTTTTAAAAAAAAACAGGAACTTTAATAGATTTCATTAAAGTTTGGATTAGATAATTCCACCCTGCTGGGATTAATAGTTACACAAACCCAATGTTTCCTGCAGATCGGGAAAATGCGATACGTCAGCGTGAGAAACTTCAAAGGAAAAGTGCTGATTGACATCCGGGAGTACTGGATGAGCCCCGACGGAGAGATGAAGCCTGGGAAGAAAGGTGAGCGACCATCACGTTCATAACACCCTCTCAATGCAATCCTAATCCCTGGATTCGTTCTTGCAGGCATCTCCTTGAACCCGGAGCAGTGGAACCAGCTGAAGGACCAAATATCAGAGATCGACGACGCCGTACGGCGGACCTAGACGTTCCCCTAGCGTTCTTTCAGAAATGCTGAGCGTGTTTTTTTTCCCTCATCTGTAGGTTGTAGCTTTACTTAATCAGATGTGTGTGTGTTGTAACGTTGGAGTTGTTGTCTCAGTTTTGTTTTTGTACTGAATAATAAAAAACGGGCACTGGCTCAAATCTGTCACATATCTTGTCTTTGTTTGAGGCGGAAAAGAAAGTTGGATTCACAAAGTCTGAGTTTCTCCAATTTAACACATTTTTACTTAATCTAAACTACACACACACACACACACACACACAGGAAGCAGTTTGATCCTCCTGCTTTGGATTGTCACCAAACAAGCAGTGAAACTCCAAATGAAGTTATCTGCCCCATGTGGTGGTTAAAGTCAGACTTTGCCTCTTTTTCATTCTAAACGTTTGGTGTTTTTTTGCAGATGAACAAATAAACCAAATGCAGATAGGAGCTCATTCAGAAGTTTGTTTCAGAAATAATAATACAAATTTCTAAATGAACTATTTAACTCGTGTAGGGAAGTAAAGTCAAACTACATGTGTGAATAATCAAGTCTGATTTGATTTACTGTATTTCACAGATAAACAGCTGATCCTAATCTCAGAGTTGGTCTCATTCAGGTTTTTGTTTTAGAATTAACACAATTTAAATGAAGATATTCATTCTCCAGAATAGATTAGTTTATCGGGTTCATGTCAGGATTAACCAACTCAGTCTTTACCGTCACTGGAAACATAAATGTTGGGGTTTTTTCTTATTAACAGATAAATAAATCTGAATGAAATTACATTATTCACACCAGAAATCATGAAGTCAAACTTAAACTCCAATAAACTAAATTCACAGATTAAATAGTAATCCTTAATTCAGACTTTATTCTATTGAGAAATTACAAACTCCAAATCAAGTTGTTGTTTTTGTTTTTTTTTTTTTTGAGTAAAGTCAGGATTAACAAACTCACATTTCACATTATTTGGACTTCCATAATTAACCTATTAGTAAATCACAGTCTGACCTTTGTCACTAACTCACATTAACCTCCTTTTGGATGATTCAAATTAAGCTTTTTTTTTAATTTACAAATTGAATGATTAACTGTGTCAGGATTAACAAACTCAGAGTTGAAAAGGCTCTGATTGGTGCCTTAATTAAAAATAAATGAATAAAATACATTAATATTGACCTGAACCCAAACTCTGGTCTGATGTGATTTCTGGATAAACTAAATCAGATGTTCCCGCCTCATTAATCACCCTCAGGTGTGCGGGTTGGTAATCACGGTGAGTCCTTGAACGCAACACACCGCAGTGTCACGGGGAGCAGAACCAGGTAAGAGCCGAGCCC
This sequence comes from Gouania willdenowi, assembly GCF_900634775.1. Taxonomy (NCBI): domain Eukaryota; kingdom Metazoa; phylum Chordata; class Actinopteri; order Blenniiformes; family Gobiesocidae; genus Gouania; species Gouania willdenowi. The sequence continues at coordinate 119,154 of NW_021144952.1, read as the reverse complement.
CGCGCACCAGAGTGCGTTCAGAAAAACGGAGATTGAGGTTTTCAGGACGACATAAATATTTACCGGAAGAAGAATCACATCATCTTGTATGTTTTACACCGACACTGGTTTAAAATGAACTTCGGCTTGTTGGTCAATGTTAAAGTTCGAGTTAAACTAAGGAAATGTTAAATACATTTTACATTGAGACCAAGCTTTGCATCGAAACAACATTTTAATCAGTTAATATTCTGGGTTTATTAAGGCTGTTTGATTTGTTGTTTTTTGTGTTATTTTCACCCCCAAAAGTTTTTCAATTAAAATGGTTATTTTAAACTTTCAGATAAATCTTCGGGTTTTCGGACTCTATCAGACAGATAAAGAGACTCCAGTCGGAAGAAGGAAACTTTTACTTTTTCTGAACAAAAGTAAACATATTCCGACAATGAAACGCGTTACTCTGAATGTCTGACATCAGATGGTCTGAGGTTGACTTCGGCTCTTTGTTTATTGATGAAAAGTTAAATCACCAAAATGTGAAATAAACTCTGAACCTGACGCTTAAATCAATTCAGATATTAGTTCAGCCTGTTGGAATAAAAGGCTGTGCTTCATATTCACCTTAAATAATCAATTTTAATTCAATATATCTGAATCTTCATTTATTCAGACTCTTCAAAGACATTTACTAATAATAGTTGAAGTTTAAGGTTTGAAAATCTAAATAAATTTGAGGTTTTTAAAATGATGAGATCCTTTGTGAGATGTCTCTGCAGGTAAATGTGTATGAAGTTGTAAACAGAGCAGATATGGGAAGCTCGTGGCACACAAAGTAAACACACTAATAACATACAAAATGACAAATAAAAAATAAACCACGAGACGACTAAAGAAAGACAGAAAAATTAGTCCAAAAATGAAAACTTTCCCGTGTAAAATGTTTTTGGTCATTATTCTAATGAATGTTGATCATGTGACCTTCAGGTGTGTGTTTAAATTTCACTCATTCTGCAGAAGAATTAAATTCAGCTGTTGGTTACATGATGTGTGGGAACCAATGAGATGAAGAGTAAACAAAGTGCAGCTTAATCACTTAATCATCACCTCAAAGCATTTTAATCAGTTCTGTTTTATTAAATTATCATTAAAATTGTATTTATATTTACGATAATCACATTTTAATTAATTCAAATTGAACAATAATACAGAAATGTGTTTTTTTTTAAAAAAAAAAAAATTCATTTTAATTTGACTGTAAATTAAATTGTAATAAAGTCTTTTTTTTTAATTGGATGAAAGGTTTGAGCTCTACATTAATCGTCCAATCAGGCGACATGAATCCTTCCGGATATTCAACACCGGCCTCTGTCTCCGCTCCTTATTCCTCAGAAGCTCCGCCCACCTCCACACTCATCCCCACATGTCACAGCTCGGTCTTCTGTCACGTGTCTGTGCTGACCAGAGTCCAGGCAACGCCTCCTCCTCCCAGCTCTGCCCTGCCGTTCCCATACCATGCCCCGCCCCTTCCTCCTAGCTCCGCCCTGCCGCTCCCACTTCCATCCCCGGGTTCTGCGGTTCCATCCCCATTCACAGGTCCCGGTGCATCGCGGCTCTCGGTGGACTCCGGTCTGGACCTGGACTGCTCCATCTGCTTCAGCCAGTTCAACAACGTGTTCCGCTGCCCAAAGATGCTGCGCTGCCGCCACACCTTCTGTCTGGAGTGCCTCGCTCGCATCAACGTGAAATCGTCCGAGCCGGACGCCGTCCAGTGCCCGCTGTGCCGGCGCCGGACGCCGCTGCCCGCCCTTGGCCCCCCCCGGCTGGCCACCGACCGCACCGTGTTGTCCCGCCTACCGGATGCCATGCAGCGCGTCTACAGCGTCCGCTTTGTTCGCAACAAGGGAAAGCTGCAAGTGAAAAGGTCAGAGGGGGCGGGCAGGGTTGGGGTCAATTACATTTTTCAGTTACAATTACGTCTTCAATTATCCATGTTCAATTACAACTCAAAAAAATATGTGCTTGGCATAATCTAAAGTTAGCTGAAAGTGTGAATAAAAATGAAAATATAAATTATATCTAATATTTTTTATAACTTATCATATTAATGGTAGTGGTACTGTGAGATGGTGATAATACACAGAGAAGAACAGAATATATTGTATTGCCTATTTCTTGACTTGGTCAAATCTTGATGTGTTCATGACTAACAATTGATCCATATCACAGACATGTACTGTACATGTATATAAACTAGCCATTATATGACACCAGGGATGTGGCAGGTATTACAGTATGAGTTCTCAATTTGAAAAGGTACATTTATGAGGTATACCATTCATTAACCAGGTCCATGATTATTTTTTATTAAGCTATTATATTATTTAAATTTACAAATTTGAAGGAAGTGCACAAGATGGACAGGTCATTTTATTTGCACATTTTCTTTGTGTAGTCTTGCTCTTTTTTTCTGTGTATGTATAATTATCATTTAGTGTTGTTTTTTTAATACACCGCTATGCCGTTAATACTATACTTGTATATTTTATTAAACCCCTCAGTGTTTAATATACTTTTATATATATAAGTATTTTCTGATTAAGTGAAAGAGCACTGATCAGCCGATTCATGTTTACAATATGTGACTATAACCTGGGTCACTGTTTAAACGTCAGGCGAAACCATAATTTTCAGCTTGTGTGCAGCATTAGCTTTAGCAGCATTAGCTTTAGCAGCATTAGCTTTAGCAGCTAACTCGGTCTTTCTGCCTGGGAGACTGATGCCACGTTTGAGCAAAACATTATATAAAGAATCATTGCTCCAAAGGCAAAAATAATCAAAATCTCTGTCAGACTCGCTTCCTACACCGTCAGCCATGGCGAGTTTATACCTCTTGACCTTTGACGTAATGCGGAAGAACTGAACCAGAGCAAGACTATGAAAAGGCTTATAGCTTCCAGGTAGGGTAGGTTGGTGGGGGGTGCGCTGGGACCTCTCGGGTGTGTATGTGGGGGTCGGTGGCTGCCTCTCGGCTTGGGATCTTTGGGGCATCTGGGGGTGGCCTGAGGCTCCCTGGCCCCCGCTCTCTCTGCTGGCCTGGCTGCATATTTGTGTCCGTGGCAGCGCTTGGGTTTACAGTAGCAGTTCTTGAACATACATTGGTCTACGATGCACTGGCATACCTTGGACTGTGGGAAAACTTGTACCGGGCTTAACCTTAGACACGTTGATCCCAAATACCTGTTTTAGGTATTACCACTCACTCCTTCCCTCTGTCCACAGCCATCACCATTATACCTAAGCTTCACACTTGTCACCAGACTGGCTTGAATACACAACTATAACTTCACATCTCACTTTAAAATAATCAACTCTTCCCCACCCTTTCCATTTCTTACTTTGAGTCTCTCTTTCCTGTTCCCTTCCCCCCACCCCCTCACCTAGGTGTAACACTGCCCTCTCTTTTTATATTCTCCCTTTAATAAAGTGTTTCTGACCCTTCCTTAGGGAGGGCTGGTGTTGGTCACAATTATGCAATAAAATACATTCATTTATTTAATTGCAATAACAAAACATGCATTCCTGTCTTAAAGTGGTTGCACTTCTTGCAGTGTTGACCTTTGACAGCATTTGCAGAAAAAGTTAAAAAGAAAAAAAAAAAAAAAATGCTAGGGTAGGCAATTTTCTCCAGATCCACTTAAGTGTTAGGTTGAAATCTTCTTTATGTTCTGATAGAAATTAATTCAATTCAACTTCTTTTGTATAGCGCAATTTACAACAGTCATGTCAATGTGCTTATCAAAATATAAAATTAATAATAAGAAAGAAAAAAACCCAACAAGATCCACATGAACAAGCATTTAGTGACAGTGGGAAGAAACAACTCCCTTTTAACAGGAAGAGATCTCCAGCAGAACCAGGTTCAGAGGTGGCAGCCATCTGCTTTGACTGGTTGGGGTTAGTGAACAGAATGATTTGTTTGCAAAGGTTTGAAGGTAAATTCTGGAGCAGCTCCACTCTAGCTTAACCAGCTGTGCGCTCTAAAAATGGGATCGGAGCTGAAAAGTCAATGCAGTTTCACAACAAAATGTAATAACTAAAAAAGTTTAAAAGATTCAAATTATAAAAGCGATGGCATAAATGTTGGGAACTTTCTCAACGTTTTGCTTATTTGTCAAAAGGTAGTGTTGTAGTAGTCAAGACCGGTCTCGTCTCGGAAGCATTTTGACTCGGTCTTGGCGCTCTCTCTCTCTCTCCTACGGTTTGGACCACGGAGCAGAAGAGAGATAGAAACTAATCACTGGTTAAAAAAAAAAAAAAAAATCCCAGTAAAATTCCGGAAAGCACTAGGAATAAATATAAAACAAATGAAAGACAAATTAGATGATATATTTTTGTGTGTGTATTTTACAGCTGGTTTAAGACAAAAGTCAAACTGACCTGTTATCATAAGAAATGCTAACACAAGAGGAAGGTTGTTTTACAAGGTTATTTATTTTATGACATTCAAGGGAAAAACAAATAATTGTAAGTTGGAAAAAAAATGTTTGCCACTGTAACCATAATTGAGTTGAGATTGGATGAATATTTAAAGACAAAATTGTAATTAAAAAATGACCCCAATCTAGCGGTGGGGTCAGAGGGGGCGGGGTTATGCTGAGTATTAGCCTCGGTTCTTTTATTCATTCTGTTTAATCTTCTCTGTAAGGTCATCTGAAGGTCAGTGGGGCTGGGGACAGAGGTCACTGGACCACTCCCTGGACGTGGGGATGCCCAGTCCTCCTGCGGTGACACGTGGCGCTGAGGGCGAGGCCAGCCAAGGCGTGCTGGGTGTACTGGGCCGGACCGCCTGCAGGGCCATCCTCCTCACCTCCATCGTCCTCATGGTGCTGCTGATGGGAATCATCATCTTCCTCCTCATCTTCCACAATGACACCAGAGTGCCGTGAGAACATGCAAACCTGCCCTGAGGACAGTCGCTGTTAATGATGATCAGAACTCTTTCCTGTGCATGAAGCTACCAGCAGGTGGCGCCTTTTTACCAGACTTTATACCCAAAGACAGCTGAGGAACAAACTGGTTCCTCTATAAAAGAACAACAAAAGAGAAAAAGTGTCGCTGAAAACAAAATGTCTTCCTGTCTACAGTTATCAGTCACAGGACTGCAACCCTCCAGGACCACCTTCACATGAAGCCACCACCAGGGGGCGCCATTCAGCAGAAAAACGGGCCTAACGACAGAAAGGAGAACCTGCAAACATCCCCCCAACCATTTAGTTCTTGCTTTGTTCCAAGACAAACTGCCTTTACACCAACCCACCAGCAGGTGGCGCTGGGAGCAGAGTTTAGACTTGGTTCTCGTCACTGGAATTGGACTCGGGTCATGACTAAAATCCAATGTCAGATTTTGGTTGCACTACTGTTAATTTCATTCAAACGCTTTGGTGCATTGCCGTGTTTGTCCTGAGGGGGGCGGTATTGCACAGTCTAATTCTCACTGGTCCTGTACTGGTTCTGATGGTTCTGCTGTCTATTGGAGGAATGACCTTTGACCTTTTTACATGTTTTAATCTTTTAATCTTATTAAAGGTGAATTTTTACATATTTATAATATCAATGTTTTATCTGTAGATCAACTTTAATAAACTCCTGTTTTTCACTTCAACACTTTGCTTCATTATTTGGTAAAAACAATATAAACAGATATAAAGAAATCAAAAAATGATGATGTGATGAATCTAAGACGTGAAGCTCAAAATGATTGTAATATGAAAGCTAAAATTAAAAGCTTAGATATATGTAACAAAATTCTGATTTAATTTTAATGTGAATGTTTGGATGCCATTGGTGATGACCTTTGATTTAAAGCCTTCAGTGGTGGTTGGAAGCTTTTTGGTGACGCATTTGGGTTTTTTACAATGAACATACATTTTCTTACATGGATTTGTCTTACATGTGAGGAGAAATGAGCTGAATGTCAAATGTGATAGTTTTTTTTAATGTTAAATATGTTGGTAAACTGCAAATGTAACTATCTTTTTAAATTAAAGATACTGCAGAAATTAAAACAATGCAAGAACAATATTTAAATATTAAAATCACAAGTGACTTCAATAAATAATGGATCATTAATCATCTAATAACATGTGCGTGTGCACACATGCACATCCTTCACAATTATGAGTTAAAATAAATCAAGTTTATGAAAGTTTTTCATCTGGATAACTTAGCTTAACTTGACTTAATTGAACTTATTTATGTATCTTAACCTAACTCAACTTATTATTTTAATTCATCAAAATTATTTTATTTTGCGTTAATTTGTTTGCAGGATTAAGTCAAAGGTGCTTCATTGTTTTCATGTACTGTATATACAGGTATGTATATATTTAAATTACATTTTTAGATCACCAGCCAGCATGGCTCGTAGATTCTTAAAATTACCAGCCAACCAGAATTTCCACCAGTCAAATTTTTTTCCTGCAGAAATAAACTACATTATGAGCCACAGAATATATTTAGGCGTTCATGTTTCTTTAAACAGTTTTTAGGCCAGGCTACTGGACTCAAAACGCCACTCTGTTCTAATTCTTGTTGTGTACACTATTTACAATCGCTACTACTCTGTTATTCGTGGACGGATCGGGCTGAAATTTGGTAGGTATAATCTATGGATGTGTACGCATCAATGCTCGGAGCCCCTCAAGTCAAAAATCACAACTGTTGGTGGTATCAATACCAATATATAAATGGGGTTCATTACCCCGTACGTGTCATGGGGCGCCCCATTTTTCAAATGACTACTCATCCATTAGTTCCCGTTAGATCGGAATGCAGTTTATTACAAACACTCTATGAATGAATATGATGAGATGCTTGGAGCCCATTTCCGGTCATTTCCAGATTCATGGGAACATAGTCGTGTGATCAGAGGCGTTGCAACAGGGTAGGCAACACAGCCAATTGCCTAGGGCCCCGAGCTGAAGGGGGCCCCCGACAGATGGCTGACAGTCAATTTCAATGACAAAATAATGTAACTGCTTTGAGATGCTGCAGCGACAGAGCATCAAAAATCCTCTGCATGGGGCCCTTTCTGAGTAGTCACTGGCTATTTGCTAGTAGGGTGCCCTGACAGACATCAGTGACACAACTTGAAACCCCCCCGGACACATTAGTGATACGTCGGGAACCTCCCTAATGGGGCCCCACTACTACCGGTCCCTGCATCAACGTGCTGATGTTATCAAACACACACAAATGAAGCGGACATATCCCTCAGGGCTCATGAAAAGAAGAAAAAAACAAGAAAAGGATGAAAAGAAAAAACGTGACAGTGCTAAGTATGAACGTGTAAGCTATGTGTGTTAAATTATAAAAAAGTTTGTCCCAGTTAGTATGGAATCAGAACAGTATCATAATGAATGAACTCTTGCAGGGTTATTCACAAATGCACATGATCTGTTTCACAAATATATATTTGTTTCGCAGGTGTATTTCAGATTCACAAATGCACACGATCTGTTTCACAAATACAGTATTATTTTGAGGCACACTTGTAATATAAATCCACAGCTAATGCAAATTGCTGAATGTGCATTTACAAACCACTTCTGTGAAATCGCTGCAGTGAATTCTGAGACTGCCCTGACGCCGCGGGTCAACGAACATCACCATTGGCTGATAAAACTAATTGACAGATTCATCAGCCAATCAGGTGTGTTTGCTTTCAGCCTATCATATGGCTTCTTACAATTGCAGAGCTCTGATATTTGCTCATGCGCAGTGTTCAAACAAGACGAAGACGCGCTACAATGGCGGACAGAAGAGACAGCATTGAGAGACCGAGTCATCCCCAATCTGTAATATGCTTTAGACCATATTTGTAAATGCACATTCAGCAATTTGCATTATCTGTGGATTTATATTACAAGTGTGCCTCAAAATAAAAATTGTGAAACAGATCATGTGCATTTGTGAAACAGATCGCGTGCATTTGTGAATAACCCTGCAAGAGTTCATTCATTATTACTGTTCTGATTCCATAAATTAGTCCCAGGCACTTTGTCCCAAACTCCCAGTCATCCACCCAGCACCAGAAAACTTCACTGCACATTTAAGTCTGTGTAAAGTGAATTCAGCCATTTTATTCTAAACACATTCATAAAGTGTGTTTATATGTACTGTATATATTATTCATTCAAATTTGACAGTGTGGTTAACAACAAACTTCTGTGTTATGACAAAGCACATATTTATTCTTACTTTACACCAATTTTAACAGCTTTCTGTTAAGAAGTATTCCAGCTTTGCTTACACATCATAAGTCTTGTTGCCAATGGCTGTGTACATACTGTACATTCATAGTCACACAATAAGTCAGTCCTTTGCTGCCAATGATATTTTCTCCCAGAATAAAGTGTTTGTTGTCCAATGGTAAAACTGATACATCCATAAATGTTCTGCTATTGCCTAAATATTACATTAAATAAAATGTTAACATGAAGCATTAAAGATGTTATTGCAAATTAATGTTCATTAATTATTCCATACATATCTCATATGTTTAGTGTTTGTGTAGCATGCACATTTACAAATACATTGTGCTCTTTTCTTTTTTCTTCCTTGAAGTTTTTTGGACCACCACCACCACAACAACACCAACATAAACAGCAGCAGACCTCTCTACATGAAAGTAGGAACTTATTTAGTTTAACTTTTTAAAATACATTTTAAAGTTTACAATATATCATGGGAGCTATCTGATTTAATATGACCACAAAAATATTGGTCTTAAACAATTGCTTCTTATACTATTTTCTTTCTAGCAATATCAACCTCAGATCATGAGGGGGGTCTTGAAGAAGAAGACATGATGGCACCACCTCCTCACCACCCACATGACACCACATCACCAGAACAGAAGGTACTCAAATAATAGCAAATCAAATAATATCAGATGATCCTGCACTGTGGCCAAAAGCTATCAATGACAATGCTTGGTGTCAAATTGTGAGAAAAGAACCACTCCAAATATATAACAGACATGGACTTCCCCAAAGTTCAGAAAATCCATCTCGGGAGATTCACCAAAGAAAATTACAAACTGACAATGAGACATGGTTAGAAAATCCAATGAGAAATGGTTAGTGTACTCTTGCTTTCCACTTCAATTTTTTTTGCTTGGTAGCCTTCTTATCATACTTAAAAATTGCACATTTCAGTTGTGTTTGTTTTTCTGGCATTTAATGTATATATTGTGTGTAAAGTTTGCATTTAGTTTAGATAGCTATGTTATTAATTTTATATGTTAATTATTTAATAAAGCATTTCTTTACTGATCCATCGTCCAGGACTTCATTCATCACCATTCTGGGGCCGGGAGGCCCCATAGTCCTTCTTGCCTAGGGCCCCCAGGGGGTCTAGAAACACCCATGTGTGATATATCGTTTCAAAGGTAATTCAACATAGATTACAATTATGCCAATTTGATTAGGGGCCCTTTTTTTTTTTTTGGCAATTTCCATTAAAGTCGTTTTCTCATTTATTTGTGAGTCAAATTTGCGACAGTTGGAGGTACCGAATCATTGACACATACCAATATATGAATGGGGCCCATTACTCTGTATGTGCCACGGAGGCGCCAGGGGCCCCCATGTTTTTAACTTGGTGGAACCATGTCATTTGACTGAACTCACGGGAATGTGGTACGTGCTATTCAGTGCGGAGACGTTCCGCGGGCCCAGCCGTAGTTCATTCAAACTTGTTATTTTAGTTGATTGCAGAAATACATTAAAATGGTAAAAATATAAACATTTATTTTAAAAACAATGTTGTAACAATGCGTAAAAGATGCAATATGGGTGTGTCAAAGTGAACCTTTTATAAAATATATTCTAATAACTTAAACTTAACTCAGATGAAAATTGGTTCCCTGGAACACTGTTCGAAGTTAAAAAGAATAGAAATAATCAGTACTAAGAATTACATGTACTGTAGAGAAAAATCTTTTACTAACATTCATTCTCTTTAAATGTAAACAAATCTTACTCCCCACAAACTGCATAGTGCACATTTTAAAGGTAAACAAATGGTCGAATACCAGCCACTCATGACCTGACATCCATTTAGTATTAAAACTCCTCACTTTCTTCTTCTTTTCAGATCCTCTTTCATCTATATTTTCCCCTGTGTCGGCAGCAGCCTTTCTTTTTTGCAGTTCAGGTTTTTCAAAACCCGATAAATATCTCCAAGTTTGTTTGTTTTTTCCTAACTAATATTGCAGCTTAATTTCAGCTCCTTTTGTTTGTTTTGCGCCATTCCGTTTGTCCTCTCCGGTACCAAACTATAACAATCACGCTAACGTAAGCATGTAGCCAATTGTATGACACATCCCGACATAGTGTTTATGGGAAATGCTGGACTAGTACAACCAGCAGTGTTACCAGATACAAATTACATTATAAAGTCTAAACACACACAAAAACCCTCAAATTTATTGGTGGAAAACAGCCCAATCTGGCAACAATGACTTGTCGCATCGTTTCTGCATCCTGCCGATTCAAACAGACGCAGTGGTATTTGTTTCATTCTTCACCAGGCAAATAGGCTTGTAACACTACAATGTTACCCGCCAAAGTAAATTTTTACCAGCAATAGGTAGGTGTTCATTTAAAGCCCTGTATATACAGTATATATTCTAATCAAGGAACATTAGGACATGGAAGATTCCAGATTCCATGTCCAGATTTGGATCAATAAACTGATTCTGGATCAGTTTGAACTTTTTTTTTAAATCCCTCTCTCTCATCATCGGTGAAATTTCAAAAATTCCTATCTTGATTTGTAATTGATTGATCTTTATGAATCATGACTCAGCTTTGTCGAGCTGGTTTAATCTGGATCAGATCTGGATTGTTGCATTGCGATTTTTCTAAAAAAAAAATGTTTAAATGATCTCAGTACCAGGATCATTCACACTTCGATATAAATTCAAAGATCAAAGTGTGATCTTGAAGGAGATATTTTAGACATTTTTTCCTGCTGTCATCATTGTATAGTTGCCGAGTCATGTTTTACGCTCTGGCCTGTTTCTCAGGGTTTTTCCAACGATGGGATCGCCTGAAATGTCTTGTAATAATAATAAAAAAATACTGATTTAATTATATCTTTTTAAAAAACGTTATAATTTGTATTTATTCATTTTGCACAAAATTATCATACATAATATCACATAAATAGATATACAGTGCAGGAAGAGGCAAAGAGCTAAAAGAGATTACATAAGTATTATTCTTTTTTCAAATTACAACACCACTATCTCAAAAAATGGTATTCTGTATTTTCAATTTCTTAAATATGATTCTAGTTTAAAAAAAAAAAGGAAAAAAAGCAATATAATAATATCTGAGCTGGCACATATTGTCACTTTGTGCACTGATACAACTCTGTATTGGTAACAACACAGAACAAAAAAAAACATGTTTAAAAAAACTAATTTTTTGGGGGGAAAGTGTCTGGGGTCGCCAGAAATGTGTGATATAAAAATGGAGTCACAACCCAAAAAAGGTTGGGAGTATCTGATCATGCTTTGAGGGAAAGTTTCCTGCTAGTCTGTAAAATAACTTTCCTGTCCAACAAGTAGAAATAAAGAATCTCTAATGATAAAGAACAAGAGCTGAAGCTGCAGTGGAAACATGGACGTCATGAGTGACACGTGTTAATGAGCAGCCACTAATCAACATTATTTACTCCAACCAATCAGTATCTCTCTCTCTCTCTATCTCTGTGTGTGTAAGCTGAGTGAATGGACCAATCAGCATGCTGTGTGTGTGTGTGCTGAGTTAACAGACCACTTGGCAACGTGTGTGTGCACGCTCTGAATGAACGGACCAATCAGCATCTTGTGTGTGTGTAAGGTGAGTGAATGGACCAATCAGAATCCTGTGTGTGTGTGCTGAGTGAATGGACCAATCAGAATCCTGTGTATTAGCACTGAGTTAACAGACCAATCGGCAACGTGTGTGTGTGTGTGTGTACGGACCATTCAGCATCCTGTATGTGTGTGTGCTAAGCCAATTAATCAATCATTATCCTGTGAGCGCGCGCTGAGGGAACGGACCAATCAGCAACATGTGCGTGCTTTAGACACGTTGATCCCAAATACATGTTTCAGGTAAAACCACTCACTCCTTCCCTCTGTCCACAGCCACCACCATTATAGCTAGGCCTCACGCCTACAACTTCACATCTCACTGTACAATAAACTCTTCCCAACCCTTCCATTTTCTACCATGAATCTCTCCTCAATGCTCCCTGATTCAGAATAATGTAAACACTGAGTGACAGCACTAAAGAGTCATCAAACAGACAAACTGGAAGTGTAACAGATGGATTGGTGATCAAGTCCTTTTGTGACTAGCTGCTGAAAGCGTAGTTTCTGAAGTTTTACTAAAAGAGTCACAAAGTGTTGCTGGAGAATGTCTTCTTTTATTAAAATTGATTTAAAATCTTTAATATGTGTTTTTAATTCAAGTCTTCAGCTGAATGAACATAAACGTTGGATGTTCAAAGTTAAAGAGCTCAGAGGCAGCATGTGCGCTAACTCCCATTTCTGCCACTTCTCCGTCAAATTTCAATGCCTTTTCTGCACATTTCTTCCACTTTCAAGACATTTTTACCACTCATAAACCATTTCCACCACTTTTCCCACCTAATTTTGCATATGTTGACCCATTTTTGTCACTTTTAACTTATTTTCATAATTATTTTTTGCCAATTTAACTACATTCATGATTTTTCATGCTCATTGTTTGCCAAGTTAAATGAATTACTCCTACTTTTTAAATTACGATACCCCCCCCATTTCTGCCACTTCTCCATCAAATTTTCCAAATGTCACCACCATTTTTGTCACTTTTAACCAATTTTATTTCGGATCAAAACAATGATTTACATCTTTAAGATGACTATATACAGTATATGACCCAAATATTACTAAAGTTTCTGGATAACAGTGGATATTACTCAGATCAATAAATAAATATGGTTAACCCAAATTCATAGAACTGTGGATCACATCAATTTGCTGTGCGTGTGTGTGTGTGTGTGTGTGTGTGTGTGTGTGTGTGTGTGTGTGTGTGTGTGTGTGTGTGTGTGTGTGTGTGTGTGTGTTTGTGTGTGTGTGGGTGGGTGGCGAAGCGGCTCACTGAGCACGTGTCGCTTTAAGGAGGAGGTGCGCGGCGCCCCCGATGACGCACGAGACACCCTGAAAAAGGTGTGCGAGCGCTCCGGGCCGGAGGCTGTCAGCTGCCGGCGCTTCAGTCCGAGCGTGCACTGAGCGTATGCGTGCGCGGAGGGCTCAGCGGACCTGCGTGAAGACAGCCCGGGAACCAGCGGCAGCATGGCGCGTGCGCCCACCCTGTGCGTCCTGCTGCTGAGTGCTCTGAGCCCGGTGCTTACCGTCACAGAGGACGTGAACGTGCTCGTGTTCGTGCCCCTAAACGACTCGTTCCTCTTCTCCTACGCCCGCGTGGCCCCCGCGCTCCGTTACGCACAGGAGCGGCTGCGCGCGGACGGCTCTCCGTTCTCCGGGCTGCGCTTCCACGTGCACTTCGGGGACTCGGACTGCGTGAACGCGGCGCTCTTCTCGCTGGTGGAGCGCTCGTGCGCTCACCGGCCGGACCTGATCCTCGGACCCGTGTGCGAGTACGAGGCGGCAGCGGTAGTGCGGCTCGCGTCCCACTGGGGGGTCCCGGTCATCTCCGCTGGCGCGCTGGCCACGGGCTTCGGGGCCAAGGACGGGGAGTACTCCCAGCTGACCCGCATCGCCCCGTCCTACGTGAAGATGGCCCAGACGTTCACGGCCATGTTCGCGCACTTCAGCTGGAGGAGCGCGCTGCTCGTGTTCGAGGACGACAAGCACGAGCGCAACTGCTTCTTCACGTTGGAGGGCGTTTATCACCTGATGGGGGAGCACAGCATCAGGACCGTGTCCGTGTCCACCGAGGAGCCGCTGAACGTGGACGAGCTGCTGCAGAACATCTACGACACTGAGGGTACAGCGCGCGCACACACGCACTCAGGTTCAGGTTCGGCTCCGGGGGTCTTTGGTCCCTCACATCAGTCCAGAGGTTACTTAAGTAAAAGTACTGTTACTAGATAGGAATTGTACTCAAGAACAAGTACAAGTAAGTCACAAATAAAATACGTACGAGTAAAAGTAGCTCAATTAAAAATTATAGTTACTTTCACCCCCCACGTTTTTTGTTTTTTTGTAGTAAATCTCGCCACGTTTCCCTTACATACAGTAAACATATCATGGAAGAGACCAAATCTTGCACAAATCCTAATTTATTTTCCTCAAAGGCATCTGTATAAAATAAAAGGTTTTTCAAAATGTACAATTCTTTTCAGAATAAAATAACACAAATTAATTCAATTCAAAATAAAGAATTATCAGGCTCTTAGTAAAGCCACATTTATGAACTCTGAAACAGAAAATAACCCTAATTCGCTGTTTTGGTAACGTGCATTACGTTTAATCTGATTTGTCGGCTGTGATGTGATGCATTTGATTGTCTGGTTATTTAATTTTTTTTGTAGTTTCACAATGTTCATTTTAAAACAAATAATAATTTACTCGGTAATGGTTGGGTGTAGAAATGTAACAAATGACTTCATTTTTATTAAAACGTATAATTACTGATTTAGAACCTATAAAAGAAAGTAACAGGAGTACTTAATACATAATCTGTTACTTTCACCTCTGTGATCAGGTCAGTGTGAGATTGAGATCAAACTCAAAGCCAAACATTACAATCTGTCCCACAGGACAAAACACGACTCATTCAAAGATATCTCAGTCCCTCCGTTATATATTCACTCAGACTCTGCAGCTCATATCACGTGATGACACTCATTTTTATCCTCAAACGCTCAAAATAACTCAATTCTTTTTCCAAAATCTTGCATATTTTTTTAAAATATTCCACAAAATCTCCCCAAATTGAACTAAATTTGGTCACAAAAGTAAATAAATGAAAGTGAAGCTGCTGCAGGGACTGATACCTGTCAGTTATTGTTGGATTGTGTCATTTCTAAGTCAAATTCAAAGTCAGGCACATTAATGTTGAATTAGCTCATTTTAATCAAACCGCTTCATTTTTGGCTCGTGAACTACAAAGAGTTGATGATGATAATAATAATAATAATAATAATAAGAGTTGGACAGTCTGAGCTTGTCTCAGTTCATCGTAATGACTGACACACACACACACACCTAATTATTTAATTCATTTAAAGAGATTGAAGTATTTATTGAACATGTTAAATCAATAAGATTATTCTGTTTATTAATCTATTACAACTGTTAAAGTATTTGTTTTTTAAGACGGCGTGGAAGCTACTTCCTTTATTTATTACCACATTAATAAATGAATGAATGAATAAAAACAGAATGAGGAGGAAGATGCTGAACTCTGAGAACTCAGACTAACTGGTGTTACGGTCAAAATGGGGATGGTGCTAATTTGTGACTGTAATCTAAAATGTTTCTTGTGTGAGGAATGAGTGGTTCCCATTATTTTTGACCAGTTGAAGTGATGCACCAACAGGTGCATCTGAAGTCAGTCATCAGTTAACATGGACACCAGCTCCTGCTGCACAGCGCTGTCCTCTGCCAGTCACACTGATGAGTGTAATCTGATTACAAAGGCACAGCCTCAGGCTCATAGGAGCGATAACGATGATGATGGTCAGATGGTGTTCAGGTTCACTGTCAGGTCGTATCTGGATCACAAATGTATTCAGGTAAAAATAATAAAACCTTATTATTGGTTTTATTTAAATCCTTTCAACGAACATGAGCTCATTTAGGAGTAGAATTTACGGAGTTTGTTTGACTGACTTAAAAAAAAAGAAGCATTTACTGTAAATCACACATTTTAAACTCAAGGCCTGGAGCCCAAATCCGGCCCTTTAGAGCATCCAATTCGTCTCAGAGCAGAAAGCAAAAAAGTCTGAAAAACCATGAACCATTGTGTAAATTACCAACTAATTCAGTTGTAGATATCTCCAAAATAATACACAAAGTAAATGAAACTCCAAAATATTAGCAGGGCTCTCATTTGCCCCATGCTTACATCACGTGATGGAAGTCATTTTTAATCTGAAATTGTTGAAAGAACTCTCAATTTTTCCCAAATTCAGCAATTGTCTTCAAATTATTCCATAAAATTTCACCAAATTACATAAAAATTGGTCACAAAATCAGTTAAATTGAAAATGAAGATTGTGCAGTGACTGATATCTGTCTCTTATTGGTTTGATATTATCAGTGCCGTATATTACAAATTAGAGTACAGTATTGATTAAATTACTCATTTTCCACCTAAAATCTGCAGCTCACTTGAGATCAAACTGCACCGTCTTTGGCCACTGAACCATATGAGTTTGATAGCCCTGGTTAAAATAGTTGAGGACTGTTGTTTTTTTAAGTGAAGGTTTGTCTTCATCCTCCTCCTCAGCATTTCACTAACACTGTTGCTATGGAGACAGAGACACAACAATCACTGAGGTTTAAAAGCGTTGAGATTCGGTGTTGGATGCTGGAACTGTACAGATCTACTCAGAGGAGGTGAAGATCAGAGGACGGCGGTGGAAACACTGTTACATACAAACATGCACAGATGCACACATGACGATGGTGATGACTAGGGCTGCACTGAATGCAATCTTCTGGCCGATCACCGATTTTTAAAATGCCTGACCTGCTGATCCCGATATTTTTTTCTGACAGCCTACACCTTGAATGTTCCAATCTTATTTTAAACATTGAACAATACCCGTGAAACAATACAAACTTGTTGTTTTAACTGCACATGAGGTAGTTATTTAAAATATAAATAAAAAGTTTAGAGCATTGCTGTCCAAAATACTTAATTATGATAGTTCCTTTAGTCTTTCATTTTTCACATTTCAAAAACAAACAAAACTTGTCCAACATGTTACACTGCAGACCTGTTTGGAGCTCCTTGCCAAAAAATAAAGTGCACAGTCAGCAGTATTTTGGTTTTTGAGGTAGATGATAAAATAATCTAAAGAACAAACTAACAAAACCTCTTAAACCACAAATAAAATGTCCTGCATTTTAGGTTTTCTTGTAACACAAAAACAACAAATGTCCAAATGCAGCAGCTTTGTGGATATTTAAATATAAAAATATTAAAGTCAACATGTAATGAGTAAAATGAACATTGCTCAGGTAAGTTGTCCTCAGACTTATTTCAGTCACTCGTGCATTGGTGAAATGTTTTTCTTCATGTCTAAGGCCATGAACTTCATTTTCTTTCTAGTAGCTTTGCTCTTTTCACTGCTCATAAGTGCTAACAGCGGCCTGTGACTAGCTCTTAGCTACCGCAAAGCATTTACCATTAGCTTGATTGCTAGCTTCAAATGCTGCATACTCAGCAGTGTGGTGGTTTCTTAAATGCAAATGAGGTTTGCTGTAATGTTTTGTTTGCCGTGGCACCACGACTTATTTCCACGTTACACAAATTAAAAATTGCGATCCTTACTATAAAGTGACCTTCCTTCAAGCGACGCAACTTGTGTGATTCCAGCAGCTCCATTGCGCGATCTGAGTCACTGGAAGTCACTCAAAGATGAAAATTTGGAACTTTTCAAGTGACTTTGAGTGAGGCTGTGTCGCGACATCCAATCGGCAACAAGTTCCTCCTTACGTCACTCCCTGGTTGTCACTGTCTTTAGAGCCGGAGGTTGCACTGAGAGGGCTTTACACTTCTTCAACTTACTGGGGCCAAAATTAAAGTGGCATACTCCTTGAATAAGCCTTTTAAATTCTAAGTATATTTTGAGTGAACTCATCCTTTAGTAACTCCGTAAGCTGATCCTTTAAACCGTAAGTACAAATGGTGCTGTCTATTAGGGATCGACCGATATGGGTTTTTTAGGGCCGATACCGATTTTTTTTTTTTCCATTAGCCTTAGCCGATGACCGATTCGGGCTGCCGATTATCTTGAGCCGATATTTGGAGCCAAAAAGAAACACACACACACACCAAACCTCCGGACAGCTGCTCGTTAACTAGAAGTGCGACACAACACGTGGACCCACGGAACAGCTAAGTTACAGTAAAAAGATCCTTTGAAAGTTTAAAACCTGCTGTTGGGATTGAAGAACTTGCTTCACGCTCTGCTCGTGGGGGGAGGGGCTCTGCTCTCTGTCTGCAGCAACACAGAGCCCTGGAGCAGCCGCTCTGTTAATAAATTGGATCGGCGAACGCAGAAGCGCGCATTAGCCAATGCCAATACACGTAAAACACGCAAAAATCGGCCGATTAAATCGGCCTCACATGTGTTCCTGTGAGTGAGTGCGGAGCTAAGAGCTATAAACTAATCACAACATGTGGGACTGGTGGTGAGTAATAAGTGAGTCCTTAACGTTGTTAGCTTAGCTCACATGTTTGGTTAGCTTCTCATGTAGCCACTAGTCCTACAGTGGTGCAGGATGTAGCAGTGCTGGCTGAGGTCAAAGGATAAATAGATATGTTAAAACTGTTCCTCAGATCAATAAAAAACTAATGCAGTACCCCTCAGCTCTAACTCACAGATAAAAAAAAGTTTAAAATAAAGACTGAGATTCAGTTTTAGTGGGGATGGAGAAGCTGGATTTCAACCTCTGACCTGATATTTGACAGTTGGATGTTCCATTTGTTTTCTTGCAGTGGTCATCATGTGCATGGCGGCTGATAAAATCAGAGAGGTGATGCTGGCCGCGCACAGACGTCAACTGACCAACGGAGGTTGCATGTTCTTCAACGTGGAGCTCTTCAACGCCTCGTCGTACGGTGAGCCAATCGCCATCGGCGGCTTGACTTCGCTCTGTTTTTAAAGGAATCTTCCACTGTTTTCACAAATGGAGCCTAAAACATTTGAAATGTCCTTATTAGAAGATTAATGCCTAACAAAATGCATTATTTTGCACCATATTAATTTTTAATAACTTTCAAAATTGGGACTACCCTGTGCACCGCCATGTTGATTAGCCCGTTTTATTCCATTGAGTCCTATATGAGTTTAAGCATTCAGGATCATTTAGCTGCTTTTTCAGTCAAAATGACATCTTGTGGTGCTTTGGGTTGCTCTAAATATCAGTAAAACTTAAAAAAAATGATGTAAACATCTTGTTTACTAAGAGATGATCAATTAAAATCGTGATCCAAAAAAAAATCTGTTGCCACAGGTGGCGACAATTCCCACTCTGCTGTTTCATAGACGCCATTAAGGAGAGAAGAAGAGCTCCCTGTGCATGGAAATAAAGGCAACCAGGATTCACTGCTGCTCATTAGAATCAGCAATGAATCCACTGCTGCTAAGTAGCAAGCTAGCTAGCTATAGCAAGCTAACTAGCAGAATAGCATCTTTCTACAACAGAATACAGCAGTTTTCGCCAAAAGATTTCTGAATTGGAGACTACAGTGCGAGGAATACAAGTAAACATTGAGGTTAATGGACACTGTGGATATGGTAATGATACGACTGTGCCATTGTTTCAAAACAGCGGAGAGGATAAAGCTAACTTGCTACCAACCGGTGCTATCAAAGCTAAGGTGGATTCTCTTGCCGTTGATAAGCCAACAGGTGCGAATCCTCCCTGGAATACACTGGGAGCTAAGCCTAAGAAAAAGTAATATCCACTTCAAAGGCTAACGGGCCGAGGAAAGGGCCCTACTATCAGTAATGAGACGGACTGGCCTGCACTCTCTTCTCAGACTGCAGCCTCAACGACAACTCCATTGTCTGCCCAGGCATAAAAGTAGACATCTGTTCAAGGCAGAAGTATCACCAAATCACAAACCCAGTTTCATGTAGAACTGGATAATCGATTTGCCCCACTGCTGAATGACCTAGGATCTTGCTCTAATAAGGTCAACACACAACCTTCTGGAACTGCAAGGACTGAAAGGGCTTCAGGAAAACAAAAGCGACATGGTAGGCCAAACCAACAACCTCACACACTGATATTGGGGGATGTTTCTGTTAAAGATGCTCAGAAGATGTTCAGCAACAACGTGAAAGTGATCTGCTTACCTAATGACAGTATCAGACCTGGCTGACAAAATCTTGCATATTGTGGCAGATTACCCACATTTGAAGAATGTTGTGATTCATTTTGGATTAAATAATTTAGCCAAGCAGAAGTCTGAGGTGTTAAAGCAGGATTTCACCCATAAAAACTGTGAGCTGTTTGCAGCCTAAAGTGTGCATTAGAAATCGACCGATATGGATTTTTGCGGCCGATGCCGATACCAATTTTTTTTCCATCAGCCTTAGCTGATGACCGATACGGACCACCGATTTCCTTGAGCCGATATTTGGAGCCGATACTACTTTTGCTCCCTCAAATTTACATCATAAAAATTACACAATGATGATAACAAATGTTGCAAGTCTCAATTTAAAAAAAAAAGGAACATTTATTGAAATTAACAAAGGTGAGGTAGAACGACACCAAGTAAAACGTATTTAACCTCCAAGGGCGAGCCCCCGGGCCAAGCCCTGCGGGGGCAAACCCCCCACCCCAACCCACAAACCGGCCCCAGCCCAGCAGGACTGCACAGCCCCAGCTGGCGCAAGGACAGCAGCCCAGGCCCCGCCCCCCCACCAGACAGTGCAAGCCACGGGGCAATGCCCCAAACCGGCGCGCGAGCGACTGGCGGCCACCACCGCGTGAAGGAAGCAGCCCAGCGGCACACATCCAGTCCCAGCCAAATGGTACAAGTCTCAATTTTTTAAAAAAGGAACATTTATTAAAATGAACAAAGGTGAGGTAGAATGACACCAAGAAAAAATATTTAACAAATAATAAAAACAGGTGACGTAGAACAAGAACAAGAACAAACTCTCCTCAGCGCAGCACTGAGTAAGAAGCAGAGAGGGAGAGAGAAAGAGAAACACACACACACACACACCACCAAATCTCCAGCCAGCTGTTCGTTAAATACAACTGCGACACAACACATATCCACGAAACAACGTCAGCTAAGTTAAACAGTTAAAAGCCTATGCGTATCTGCACCGAAACTGCTCCGCTGCATGATTTCAGCGCATTCTGCAGTCAAGCAATCCCCACCGCCTCCGGTTTTGCTGCTCACCTGTGTCATTGAGCGATACTGTAGGGATGGGAATCGAAAACCGGTTCTTTCTGAGAATCGGTTCCCAGTCATCCAGTTCCTAAGAATCGTTTGTTTGCTTGCCTGTCGATTCCACTTATCAGTTCTTCTTACGTCGCAAATACGTAATGATAAACTCCTCCGGGTCCTGTATATTGGGATTATGCTAGCACCAAGTGAAGCTCCATATAGTTGTAAGCTTTCCACAGCAAAGAATTTCACCCGCAGCTGTGCTGTCCTGTGTGCTGTGTTTGTAGCGTCTTTTTTGCTACGCTACTCACTTCCGGATTCTATACACCAGGGGTGCTCACACTTTTTCAGCATGCAAGCTACTTATGAAATTACCAAGTCACAATGATCTACCCCAGATCTACCCACCTCAAAAATGCAAAACATATATTTCACATGTATTTATTTTCACATATATTGAGGATTCTTTACATGTACAATGTATGTTGATGTACCTTGCATAACCCCATGAGCTAATTTTGTACAACACAACATAATTAACTATGAACATTTTTTGTAATTACCTGAGTTTACTTTGATGACTTGCACTGAACTAAATCAGCGAGGGATGCATAGTCCGGAGAGTAGCTGCTGACAGCCAGCCTCAAGCACACTTCCAAATGTTCATCAGTCATGGTGGAATGGTACTTGGACTTAATGATCTTCATGTGGGAAAAGGCTGACTCACATAAATAAGTGGAGCCGAATAATGCAGTCAAGGAGGTAGCACATTTCCTCATGTTGGGGTACTTTACCTCTGTGAGTAAGTTCCAGACTGTCCTTGAGCTCTTGACTTCAGCTCAATGTCGGCTTGTAGAGTCAAAATCTCATCTTCCACTCCAGAAGAGTTCCGGTCAAACAGTGTTGCAATTTTTGATGTGAGTGAATCAACATCAGCATCTTCCCGAAAAAGGATAGCACATGAATGTAGCGACTGGCTCGAGCAAAGAAAGTCTTGAAAGCCTTTGTCAAAACTCTGACAGACAATTGTCAATCTGCTCCGTGTAGCGCGCACTGTCAAGTTGCACGCAGGCCTTCCCTTGCATCTCCAGCTCTGACGCCAGGTTCTGGAAATTTGCCACATCCATGATCTTTTCATGTTGAGCATTTTAGCGCATAACGCTGTTGGTGGATTATGCAATGGTAATTCAGGAAGTCTGGGAAAGTATCGTCCTGCCTGCACTTGGCAATAAAATCCATTCACGCGGCCAACCATTGCAGGTGCTACATCCGTGGTGATGGACACCAATTTGTACACTGGGAGCTGAGTTTTCTCAATAAAGTTTTTAAATGACTGAAATATGTCCTCTCCTCGCGTGTGTTCTTTCATGGGAAGTACTGTTAATAGCTCCTCTTTTGCAGTGATATCACTAAACACCATACAAATAAAAATGCACATCTCGGCTGTGTCACTCACGTCAGTAGATTCGTCCAACTGCAGTGAGAAACACTCACAATCTCCGATGTCCTTCCACATTTGCTGGGTTACATCCTTAGCCATGGCTTCACAGCGCGGTGTATCTGTGCTTCTTGACAGCTGCAGAGCTTTGATTGAAGATAATATTTCTGCCTTATTTTTAAAGTCTCGAAACAATGAGTCAGCTGCTTCAACGAATGCCTCTTTTACCATCTCTCTGTCTTGGAAGGACTTCATGTTATTAACGATGTCGTGACTCACCCGGAACGATGCTTCGGTGGCAACTTTTGCTTTTGAAGTATGTTGTATGAAAAATGACTGCTGTCCGGACAACTGGGATTTTAGTTCATTCACCTTTCTCTTTCTCAGCTCGCTTTTTGGTGGGAAGTCGGTGTCGTATTTTCCATGAACAGTCCGGAAATGCCGCTCCACATTTCCTTTCTTTGGTATTGTGATGGCAGACCGGCAGATGAGGCAAACGCACTTAGAAAATGACATCGTGAAAAAAAGTCCACCTCCCATTCCGTATGAAAGTGATACGTTTTTGCCTTCTTACTTGGTCCAGCAACCCCGCTCATTTTTGATGAATATAGGCTTTCTTTAGCTTAAAATCGGAGGTAACTTGCTGACTAGCTTGTTAGCTTTGCTGCACTTAGCGCTGTTGTTTGCGCATGCGCGATGACCTAAAGGTCAGGAAAATTCAGTACTCATCTGACTGGCTGCCCTGCATGTCAATCAAGTGACGGAATGGCTGATAGGCTGACCTTTAGGTCATCGCGCATGCGCAAACAACGGCGCTAAGTGCAGCAAAGCTAACAAGCTAGTCAGCGAGTTAGCGCCGATTTTAAGCCCTCGCTTTTTTGACAGGATGGATGATAGGCTGACATCAGCCGCTGACGTCTGTTTTTTTGATGTCATGCGATCTACCAACACTACCTTTGCGATCGACGTAGTGAGCACCCCTGCTGTACACTCTCACGCAAAAGTTGCTTCTTGCACCGACTTTATGCCAAAAAACAACTAACTTCCATAAGAACTCACATCTCATCTGCAGTTTATGTCCTTATAACAAGTAATCAGACACGGGAGAGGGACTCGTACTGATCGTTATCTTTATTTTGTTCCTTCACATGATCACACACAGGGCTAATGACGTCACGTAACAACCAGGGAAAAATGTGTCATATGTTGTATTATAATAGTAATAATTCATCAATTTTATATAGCACCTTCTGTATATATTATCCAGTGAAAAAATCTGGTGGAATAAAAGAGAGCTGATATTCCTGCAGGAAATTAAAGAGACAAAGATAAGATAATTAAGAATTAAAGCAAACAAATCCATTTGTATTATTTCATTCCCTCACCCAATGAGAATTGATAGGAGAATTGATAAGGAATTGATTAGGAATTGAATCGATAAACAGTGTCGATGATGGAATTGTAATAGCTAAATTCTTATCAATTTCCATCCCTATACATATGTGTGATTCAACCATGGATAAATGCAATATTTATATGTGAAATACAATTTTAAAAGTGCTTGGATCGGGCCAACCATGGTATCAACGGAAAGGTCTGGTCCCCTCGAATCCGAATTTGTGCTTGGTTTTTGGGTAGAGTCAGAGTCAGGACAGGTTTTACTCCCGAGTTCGAATATGTGCTCGGTTTTTGGATAGAGTTTGAAATGGGTCTGTTGGAGATTCCTATTTAGATGCCTGAACAAACACCCCCGAACACAAATAAACACAACATACTAATTGCAAAAAATAAAAATTGACCCATTAGAATCAAATGATACGACCAGTTTAATATGCTAGTTACAGATAGCATTTGGGTTCATTATTTTTTAATGTTTGACCAAAGCATTTCATGTAATTCAAATAAAGTTAGCATGAATAAAAGCGGTAAAGTGGAAGTAAAATCTGTTTTTTTTTGTTTTTACACTTTAGGGCGGAGGTCAGGGATCTTGGACTTGAAAAGGTTGGAGACCACTGCTGTAGACCAACAATTTTGTTGCACAGATTGCAAAGATGGGTTGGACTAAATTAATAAGTAATGCAATGGTTTAAATCCTCCTTGGAGGAGCGAAGTTATTTTAGAAACATTGTAAACTCTGACAGATTACCAATATCCTGTGGGGTTCCTCAGGGATCTGTTCTTGGACCCTTTCTGTTTAGCATTTTATGCTTCCTTTAGGACAAATTTTACAGAACTGTAAGGTTGATTATCAGAGCTACGCAGATGGCACACAACTATATCTATCACTGAACCCGATGATTATGGTCCCATTGAGGTGTTGTGTGTGCTTAGAAAAAGTAAACTGCTGGATGAGTGAAAACTTCCTTCAACTAAATCATGAAAAGATGGAGGTGATTGTTTTTGGTAATAAGTAAAAGAGGACTGCTGTCAGCGAGTATCTTTTGTCTTGATCTTTAAAAGCTAAAGACCATGTTAAAAACTTTGGTGTTCTGATTGACTCAGATCTGAAATTCAGCAGTCAGATCAAATCTATCACAAAAACAGCCTTCTACCACCTAAAGAACAAATCCAAGTTTTAATGACTCAGAAAGATCAGGAGAAACTGGTTCATGCTTTTATCTCCAGCAGACTGGACTATTGTAATGGTCTTCTGACAGGAATCCCCCAAAAGAGCATCAAACATCTACAGCTGATTCAGAACGCTGCAGCTCGGTTCTTAACCAGAACAAAGAGGTCAGAACACATTACTCCAGTTTTAAAGTCTTTACACTGGCTCCCAGTCAGCCTCAGAATAGACTTTAAAGTTCTGCTGCTGGTGTATAAATCTGTGAATGGGTTTGGTCCAGAACACATCAGTGAGATGTTAGTCAGGTATGAACCCAGCAGGTCTCTCAGGTCTATGGACACAGGTCAGATAGTGGAGCCCAGAGCTCACAGTAAACATAGTGATGCTGCGTTTAGTTGCTATGCTGCAAAGAAGTGGAACAAACTGCCAACAGAGCTGAACTCAGCATCCAATGTCAAAGTTAAAGGCACTCTTTTTCTCTACTGTGTAAGAAACAGCAGAGTGGGAACTGTCGCCCCCTGTGGCCACAGATTTTTTTGGGTCACGGTTTTAATTTATCATCTCTTAGTGAACAAGAGGTTTACATCATTTTTTTTTAAGTTTTACTGATTTTTAGAGCAACCCAAAGCAGCACAAGTTGTTATTTTGACTGAAAAAGCTGCTGAATGATCCTGAATGCTTAAACACCGATAGATGACCGATAGTCATTTCAACATGGCTGCGCACAGGGTAAAGTAGCCCCGGTCTAAAAAGTTAAAAAAACAAATATGGTGCAAAATAATGCATTTTCATTAAGCATGGATCTTCTATTAAGGACATTTCAAAGGTTTCAGGTCACATTTGTAAAAACAGTGAAGGATCCCTTTAAGTCCGTCTGACCAACATGTGTTCTCTCAGGTAATGGCTCGTGGAGGAGAGGAGATGAACACGACGACGAGGCTCGTCAGGCCTTCGCTGCTCTGAACACGGTGACACTGCTGAGGACCGTCAAACCCGAGTTTCAGAGTTTCTCCATCGAGATGACCAAGTCCGTCCAGCAGAGTAGACTGTACGACTGCCAGGACTGTGGGAACGTACGTTCAACCTCAGTGATCACGTTTGAGTTCCCTGGGTGTACAGAACCAGATGGTAGTGGTTTAGTTGGTGATTGGCTGTCAGGAATTGAGGAAGAGGAAAACCACATGACACTCTGAGGTGGAAAAGTAGCTAACCTGAGGTGTATCACTTCAACTGGTCATCCTCATAAGTGGTGACTCTTTAATGCTACCACTCAGTGTTTACATGATTCTGAACCTACGAAAGTGTATTAGGGCCACATGAAAATAAGAAGAAATTTGAGAATTAAAATTTTAAAGTTGTAATATTTTGAGAATAGAGTTGTAATTTTATGAGAATAAAGCCATATCTTAAAAACTGGTAGTGATACAGCGCTCAGAATTCCCTGTTGAAGTGAACGCAACTAGGAAGTCAGTGTCCCGTCTATAGACACGCCCACTCATGAATATAAGTAGGCCGCAAATCAGCCTGTTTGTGTAGAGTTGCTCAGAAAGTGACTTTTCAGAGGCTAAGACTCTGGAAAACAGGCGAATTTGGGGGAAATAAACCTATGTTTTTGGGGTTTTTAGAACAAGTGGAGATGGGTGAAAATTAGCATGATATAGGACCGTTAAAGTCCTTAAACTGATAACAGTGTAGTGACGATGGGCCAAAAGGTGCAGTATTTCACCATGTGTGAAACATTATCTCACTAAATGTTCCACATTCTCCATAACACTAGTGACCACAACACACGCAACATTCTGTTTGGATTTAAATTTTATTCTCATAAAATTACCACTTTTTTATTCTCAAAATATTACAAATTTAATCTCTAAATATTATGACTTTATTCTCATGATATTGTGATTTTATTAAGATACAGCTTTGTTTTCTTAAAATACAACTTTATTTTTGAAGTATTATAACTTTATTCTTGTAATGCCCAGGTCTTGATTTTATTGTGTCCATAATATGCCATCGTATGAACAACTTGTTCATCACAACACAATAAGAAGACACTATAAATGCAGCTCTGTATTCACTCGCAGTTTCTACATCATCAGTCACAAGATTACACCATCACTTGTTGAACTGTAACCTTTCCTGATTTTCTCTCTTCACAAAGGTTCACTGTGTAAAAGGGACTTATTTAACTTTGGAATCAGAACAGTATCAAAATGAACTCTTGCAGGGGTTTTCACGAATGCACATGCTTTGTTTCGCAGTTGTATTTCAAATTCACAAATGCACGTGATCTGTTTTGCAAACATATATATTATTCAAACTTGTAATATAAATTATGAAATGCACATGCTCTACTTCACAAATATTATTTTGAGGCACACTTGTAATATAAATCCATGGATAATGCGAACTGCTGAATGTGCATTTACAAACTGCTTCTGTGCTGTGAAACCTCTGCACATTTGTGAAAGAAATCTGTGGTGATTTGCCTTGACGTTGCGAGTCAACAAACGTCACCATTGGCTGACAAAACTGATTGACAGATTAATCAGCCAATCAGGTGTGTTTGCTTTCAGCCAATCATCTGGATTCTTACATTTTCTCCACACTTTTAAACCAATTGCAGAGCTACTGATGTGTGCGCATGCACAGTGTTCAAACAACAACAAGACACGCTAGACTACGATGGCGGACAGAAGAGACAGCATGGAGAGACTTACGTCACATTGACGACATGCCACCGGCGTAAGTCCTGACGCTGAACCTTAAACCAGGCTTAAGGTAAAGTTAGAAAGATATTCACAGATTAGGCTGTTCCGGACCAACCGATAACTTGTTGCAATCACAGCAAGGTGGACTGCAAGCTACAACCGGATTTTCCTCAAAACGAGCCATCCTCCGCGCTTCGGAACTTATATTGGCCTCTACGGGGAGCCGACTGTGGCTGGAATGCGCAATGACCATCTGCAAATTGCAACACCGGAAAAAGATACAAAAAAAACCCCAATAACTTCACACAGGAGAGTGGTAGTGTCATCACGCATATATGTGTGCTGTCATACATAGTATGATTATACTTTAGTTTCAATAAATGTGCTTTCATGTATTTTTGGTGATTTTTATCATTACATTAAGTACTAACATAATGCAATAACTGTATTATAGCATGTTGTAGTGTCAAACTCAGAGCACACGTAAATATCTTTCTAACTTTACCTAAGGCCTGGTTTAATGTTCAGTGTCAGGACCTACGCCGGTGGCATGCCGTCAAGGTGACATGGAGGTTGGCCCTTTTACTTCTGCGTAGAGGGAACGCCTCGCTATGCGATTGGCCGCCCTGCCGCTCGGGGGTTGTGGCTGTGTGTTATAAATGATATAAACATAAGTAACTCGTAAACAAAGTATAAAAGTGTATCGAGTGGACTTTCAATTGCTCCGATCAACAGTCAGGCCGGGGTTGAGGGGGCCTTGACCCCTCCGTAGAGCGGAGAGGGAGCAGTGAGGTAACCTGGTCCACGGCCCCGGAGAGTTGGGAGCAGGACAGCGCTGTAAAGATCGCTTTAAACATAACATCATGTCTACTCCTCTGGCAGACTCCATAGCATGTTGGTCATTGTTTACTGTTAATGAAACACACAAATACACTGTAGGTACAGAGTCAAGGTAGAGTAGCGATAATTACAGTAAATACACACCTTTTGTCTGTGGTTGACTCCTTTTGGCGGTGCTTCACGTGCTGCGGCCATGAAAGGAAATAATAAAACTCTGGCACTTCAAGTCCATCTCGGTTCTCTCTGTGACTCAGTCCACTGTCAAAACAACTCTTGTATTGCTAAGTCTCTCCATGCTGTCTTTTGTCTGCCATTGTAGACTAGCGCGTCTTGTTCTTATTTGAACATCAGTAGCTCTGCAATTGGTTTAAAAGTGTGGAGAAAATGTAAGAAGCCATATGATTGGCTGAAAGCAAACACACCTGATTGGCCGATGAATCTGTCAATCAGTTTTATTAGCAAATGGTGACGTTTGTTGACCCGCGACGTCAGGGCAGTCTCAAAATTCACCACAGATTTCTCTCACAAATGCACAGAGGTTTCACAGCACAGAAGCAGTTTGTAAATGCACATTCAGCAATTCGCATTATCCGTGAATTTATATTACAAGTGTGCCTCAAATAATATTACTGAAAGTAGAGCATGTGCATTTCATAATTTATATTACAAGTTTGTATAAAATATATATTTGCGAAAAACAGATTGTGTGCATTTGTGAATTTGAAATACGGCGAAAACAAAGCATGTGCATTTGTGAAAGCCCCTGCAAGAGTTCATTCATTATGATGCTGTTCTGATTCCATATTTAACACCTTTATAAAAAATGTGTAAAAACCAAAGTAAATGAGGAATGAAGAATTGACAATAATAAAACATATCAGTAATGAATAAACACTGAATAACTACTAACAGTGAGGGAAACATTTCTAACTGGTCCAACTCTTGATACTCCTCTTCTCAGGTCAACGTGTTCGTGGAAGGCTTCCATGACGCCATGCTGCTGTACGCCATCGCCCTGCACGAAGCCATGAAGAACGGATACAGCAAGAGCAACGGCACTGAGGTCACAGCACGCATGTGGAACAGGACCTTTGAAGGTTCGACCCCCTCGGACACACACGTTCACTCAAGAATACCAGTACAAATCAGTATAAACAATACAAACAACCAGTACAAACCAGTACGAACCAGGACAAAGCAGTATACACCAGTACGAACTACTATAAACAAGTACAAACCAATACCAACAAGTATGAACCATTATAAACCAGTATACACTAGTACAACCAGTATAAACCAGTACAAACCACTCTAAACAACTACAAACCAGTCAAACCATTATAAAACAAAACAAACCACTGTAACCAGTACAAACCAGTATAAACCACTACAAACCACTATGAACCATGACAACCATTATTAACCAATATAACCTGTATAACCAGAATAAATCAGTATTAAACTGTAAAGACAACTATATCTAGTATAACCTATTATTAACAAGTACAAGCCAGTATATCCTATATAATCAGTATAAACCAACCAGTACAGCTAGTATAACTAGTATTATCCGGTATAACCAGTATAACCGATATTAGCCGGTATAAACCTGTATGAAGCAGTATAACCAGTACAAATCAGCATAACCATAAACCAGTATAAACCAGTATAGAAGTCGTGTCAAACTGATGACACGTGCGTTAACTGATCACCAGCTGACTCTCGTACTCAGTCACAAGTTAACACGATCACCAGCTGGTTGGAAACAGTGTTTTGTCATTACAAACAAGTCAGTACTCAACGGCAGGCCGAATGTGGACCAATAAGATGTCTGATTAGAGGACATAGTTGAACTGAAGTTGCAATGTGTCTTTGTCTACTTCTTCATTGGTGGACAGGAATCGCCGGTCAGGTCTCCGTGGACGTCAATGGCGACAGAGAGGGAGACTTCTCTCTGATGTCCATGACGGACAGAGAGGCGGGAACCTATGAGGTGAGGACCTTTAGG
The DNA here is from genome assembly GCF_900634775.1 of Gouania willdenowi. NCBI lineage: Eukaryota > Metazoa > Chordata > Actinopteri > Blenniiformes > Gobiesocidae > Gouania > Gouania willdenowi. Next base: position 88,451 of record NW_021144952.1, on the reverse strand, counting down.
GGGACTGGTCCGACAGGACCTTAGGCTGCAGAATGACACACCTACTCCTTTTCAGGTGGTGGCCAATTATTTTGGCGTAAATGGGTCACTGCAGCTGCTGCCGGCCTTTGACCCTGAGCACTTCACCCTGAGAGAACGGCACAAGACCAGAGCGGACACGCCAAATAAATCATGTACTTACTTCCTGTAGCCGATAAAATAAAAGCCCAGAGAGAGAAGGAGGCGTTACTCATGATCTCTGCTTACTTCAGGTGGACTGGGAGTGTCGGCCATAACGGGAGTCGTAGTGGGAGCCATACTGGGAGTCCTGATGCTCATAGCTTCCTACTTCTCAGGTGATTGTAACGTCCATCACTTTGTAACAAGGCTGTACATTGCCATTAATCTGACGATATGATTCCCGATTTTATGTCACGATATGATATCCCAATACTAAAAAATACGATATACACTGTGATATATCACAATATCGATAATTACAAATTTCACCTTTACAATTACAAAATGGTATCAAATACAATTTATTTCCTTTTTTTTTAACTGGTGAGAACAAGTAAATGGTAACTAACTGTAATATAAGTACAAATATCAAAAACATACGGTATGTTTATTAAACTGTCAAATTACTAAGGGTGTAAGAGAGAATTGATTAAAAAAAGTTTAACTGGGGGTGGCTACTCTTGGGGGCGGCGATTGCGTCCTGGGTTGTTAGGTGGCGGGGTGTTGCGGTGGGTTGCTCTGCCGGCCGGTCTGGGCACCTTGGCCTGGTCCACTGGGGCGCGCCTTCGCTGAAGTGCCGCTGGCAAGGTGGGCCGGGCCGCCCCCTCCCCCCCTCACCGGGGCTCACTTGGGGGACCGCAGGGGCCGGCTTGTGTTGCTTCGGGGGGAGGGAAGGGTGAGTTGTGGGGCCTCGCCCTTGGTCCCTCGGCAACTATGGGCGTGGTCGGACGCTGCACTTGGTGCTGCTTCCTTTCCGGGTCCTTCTGGCCTGGAGTCTGGTCCCTGCTGGCTCTGGGCTCGCCGGCGGGTGCCCGCTGTCTGCTCTGGCCATCTGCTGGGCGTGGGCCTTGGCTCCGCTGCTGGGGTCTCGGGCGGGGAGCTCTCTGGGCCCTCCCCTCGGGGGTTGGGTGGTTGGTGGGGGTGGGTGGGGGGGGGGGGGGGGGGGGGGGGGGGGGGGGGGGGGGGGGGGGGGGGGGGGGGGGGGGGGGGGGGGGGGGGGGGGGGGGGGGGGGGGGGGGGGGGGGGGGGGGGGGGGGGGGGGGGGGGGGGGGGTGGGGGGGGGGGGGGGGGGGGGGGGGGGGGGGGGGGGGGGGGGGGGGGGGGCGGGGGGGGGGCCTTGGGGTTGGGGTTGGTGAGGTGCCGCGCCGCCTTGTGCGGGGTGGCCCCGCTGTCTCCGGGCTGTGCTGTGCGTCGGGGGTGTCTCGTTCGGTACGTGGCTGGCGGGGTGGCCCTGCCTGGGTGGTTGGTGGCATCGTCTCGCGTCGGGGGGGCGGGGCCGTCCACCTGTGGAGGGTGCTGTGTCGTGGTGTCGTACGGGCCTGCGCTTCCCCTAGTGTGGGAGCTGGCCTCTCCTGCTCGGCCGCCGCCTGCTTTGGCGGGTGGGCCGCTCTGGGCCAGCAGGCGGTGGGGGTTGCCTCCTGGGCTGCTGGGGATGTGGTGCCTGGTTTCTGCCTGAAGGGGGGGTCCCGCCATGCTCCGTACGGCCGGCATGGTTCGGGGGGGGGTGCCGTGGGGGGTCTCCGTTGTGCTGCTCGTCGCGTCACTGGGCCCGCAGTGTCACGTACCCGTCTGTGCCATCTACCCTCCCGTGGCCTGCCATGCCGATGGGCCGGGCTCTACCAGAAAGGCCTCCTACATGGGCACGTCACATCACCACTCACTCCCAGCTGGTCTGGCTCACTCACATACCCAACCCGGGGGCCTGGATGGTGGGCTGGGGGTGGAGGGGGGCCGCCGCTGTGCTACTAAGTAGTGGCACGGGGCGGCACTCCCACCTCTGGCTGCCCTACTAATCCCTCCAATTTTAATTACACCTCAACACAACCACCCCCCGGAGGGTGGGACAACCACTTCCACCCTCTGGAGCTATTGCACCACATACACATATACACACATAGGCTGGATGGGGAGCACCGCTCCCCTCCATCCACCCTTTTAATAGCACTTCATACATTCACTAAACACATACATTCACTCAGGGGATAGGGAAGTGCCTCTCCATTGGGGAATGGGCTCATTGATCGGGCGGCATCACGGAAAGGCAATCTGGGCGCTCTGGGGTGCCTGGTCGGTGTGCCTGGGGGCCGGCGGGGCAACTGCAGCATCCCCTTGGTGCCCCCGGCGACTATGGCGTGGTCGCTGTCCCTGGGGGCGCTGCTCTTGGTGCTGCTTTCGTTCCGGGTCCTTCTGGCCTGGGTCTGGTCCCTGCTGGCTCTGGGCTCGCTTCCCGCTGGCTGCTCGTTTGGCGCGGCACTGGCCGTCTGCTGGGCGTGGGCCTTGGCTTCGCTGCTGGGGTCTCGGGCGGGGGGCTCTCTGGGCCCTCCCCTCGAGGGTTGGGTGCTTGGGTGTGGTTGGGGGGGGCGGGATGCTGGCGGGGGGCGTTGGGGTTGGTGGTTGGGGGTGGTGGCGGGATGCGCTGGGTGCTCGGCTGCTTGGGGCTTCCTCGGAGGTGTGTGTGGGGGCGGTGGCTGCTCTCAGCCTGGGATCTTGGGGCGTCTGGGGGTTGCTCGGCCGTGGGGGGTGGCCTGGGGCTCCCTGGCCCCAACTCTTTCTGCTGGCCTGGCTGCATCTGCGGGCCCGGGGCAGTTCCTGGGTTTGCGTAGCGTTTTTTTGCACATACTGGTATATCCTCCCTATAATAAAAGCTTTTTACCCTTCCTTAGGGAGGGCTGGTGATGGTCATAATTAAGCAATAAAATAAATCAATTTTTTATTGCAATAACAAAACATGCATTGCTGTCTCATAATGATTGCACTTCTTGTCTCCTGACAGCATGTGCAGACAAGAGAAAAAAAAAAGTTTAACTTTTGCTTCTACAACAAATTCTAATTGTGGGTAAGTTATATCTATAAAAGTGCACAGTATGTTTTATGAAAATAAAGTGCAATCAACTTAAATCTAAAATTCAGGCGTGTGGTAGTTTAACAAGGTCTGGTGTGGTTCACTGACACTAGTGACTGGGAGTTACGTGCTATGCATATGTTAGCACAATTAAATAGTTTTTTTATTAAAAAACTAAAACAATTGATTTGGTCAACAATTTTTTCTTACACCCCTATATGTAACCGTTCGTCCTCCTTTGGTGGAACAGAAGTAAAAACAAAGTAAAGAATAGTGGTTATTTGTGTAAGAAATCACTGAAGGAGGAAAGTAACACAGTACCACAGCCTCCCTGTTGGGGGAAGCGTTATGCATGTAAAACACACTGAGATTATAAACAATAAACCAGGTTAGCATAACTTCTATTCTTAGTACAGATACAGAAAAACGATATTGGAAACATTAAGTTTAGATACGTTCCCACAGATTAATTTGTTTTTAACTCGTTTCTCTTCAAAGTAAATGTACATTTGTCTACATATGGAGCTTTTTCAAGGGTGTGGTACAAATTGATTACTATGTTTTCGTATTTCAGCTTTGCTTGTTGATAATTCTGACTGTTCATTACCACAGCAACTAGCAATGCTAACAGAAGGCAGTCTAGAGTTACAGTGGTCGCCACCTAAACCACAACTGTACCAGTTTTACATGTTTGGCTAGCTTAGCACATAATGACCAATCCACATGTTTGGTTAGCTTAGAAAATAGCAACCAGTTCCACGTGTTTGGTTAGCTTAGCACATAACGACAAATCCACATGTTTGGTTAGCTTAGCACATAATGACCAGTCCCACATGTTTGGTTAGCTTAGCTCATAGCAGCCAGTCCCACATCTTTGGGTCACCTAGCACATAGCAAACAGTCCCACATATTTGGTTAGCTTGTGGGACTGTTTGCACGTAGCTACCAGTCCCATATGTTTGGTTAGCTTGGCATGTAGCAACCAGTCCCACATGTTTGGTTAGCTTAGCACATAGCGACCACTCCCATATGTTGGGGTTAGCTCAGCATTTACCGACCAGTCCCACATGTTTAGGTTAGCATAGCATGTAGCAACAAGTCCCAAATGTTTGGGTTAGCTTAATATTTAGCTGCACTGGCTAAGCAGGATCAAAGAGAAAAGGGCGTGGCTTCACTTAATAATTGCCACTGTATAATCGGTCCAATAAAAATAACTAGGACATGTGCAGTTATTTTGCGATATTTTATCCGATGTTGTAGTTGGTCCGTACACAGATGCTAATGCTGTAGTTTTTTTCACAATCTTTTATCCCTTTCAGGAAAAATTACCGTATCACCATTGAGCGCCGCACACCTGGCGAGGACTCTGGAAAACACCGTCAGCTACGAGAAGATTCCATCAGATCCAACTTCTCGGCAGCGTAATGCTTCCTGGAAGATCATGTGACCGTAACCAAAGACTTTGTTCTGGTTCCAAACCAGACCTTTGTGTTCTAGTTCTTCAGTGCTTTACTTATCACCACTCAGGACAGCTGGAGCACGCCGCGGGAGCAACACACAGCTTTAGCTTCAGTGTAAGATTACCATTGCAGCAGTGACGTGTGGTCAGGAGAAGAAAAGGAAAAAAATATTGATAAATTAAATGCTGACATTTATCACAGATTTATTTATTTTACACATTATTTCCACAATTAATAAAGTTTTGTTTTAACAATGGATATTTTTGTCTTATGAACATTGTTTTATTGCAATTTCTTCTAACCAATGTTTTGTCACAAAAGGATTTTGTAAATGAAAAAATAAAATAAAATAAAAAAACTAAACCAATGGAATGACGAATAAGTGCTTTTAAAAAGTCAGATCCCAGTTGCACGCCACTACTCTCTACAAACAAAGCTAAAGCTAACTGAATAACAGTTAGATGATCTCAACCAATGGGTTGGGGACCCCAAAGGATGCTTCTCTGACTCATTTAAAGAAAAGCACAGGATTTCAAAAGCCTGTGCTTTTATTTTGAAGAGGACATGTTTTTTGAGGCATGACTTATTTGTTTTAACAGTAGGTGGTGCAATTTGTTACATTTACGACATCAAACTGGTTTGTCTGTGAGCTACTGATGCTAGCTACTGATGTTTTATGGTTTTTATACATGCACCAGCAATGTTCGGATAGGGACATGTTTTCCATCCTCAAACTAATCAGACAACGTCCCTAAAAACGTCCCTTTAGTCAACGCTGCTGTTTTAAGATGGCGTTACATTTGTGCCACTATTCTGCGTGAGCAAAGACAAATTTTGTGCAAGCTGAGAAATTTAGAGCAAAAAAGAAAATTTTTTGTGCAAATGAAAATTTTTGAAGAAAAGATTCATGCAAAGAAATATGACAAAGTTCTGTGCAAGAAAAGACAAATTATTGCGTGCAAAAAATAAATACATAACTAAGAAAACAAAGAAGAAAATTGTGAAATAAAATAACTTTACATGAACAAAAACTAATTTTACACGAGCAAGGAAAAGTTCTCAATTAGTAAAGACAAAAATTCCAGAAGCAGAAAAAAATTCTACACAAGCAAAAAAAAAAAAAAGGAATTGCATGAAAAACGACAATTTTGCATAAACAAAAACTAATTGTATGATTATTTTTTGCTCGCACAGTTTTATAGCATGACAATAAAATTATTTTGTGTCTCTGTCCACATATTCATGGACAAGTGTCTCCTGTTACTGTTTCTATGAGCTCAGTTATTGGTTTATGTTATTGTTTGTTCTTTACTGGGTTCTGTATTAACATGAAGAATAAATTATTCTATGATGAAGTTCTTTCAGCTTGTCTGAGTGTGTGTTGACCAACTAGGAGCTCAAACATCCCTCAAAACACATTGATCATAATTAATCGTCAAAGCCACAAATGGCTGAAGTGCGTAAGCAGTGAATGCTGACATCAGTGTGGTTTCTCTGACTCTCGTCTGTGTTTGATCCTCTCACAGTCTGAGGAATGTGTGTCAGTCAGGCCAGCAGCTGCTTTCACTCCACACCAATAGCTCTTATTTTGGCGGTCAGCCCGACAGATTCATCTGTTTCCATCCGAATGCATGTCTGTCACAGCAACCACAAATGAGTGATCGTATCTGATCTGAATGTCACATGGTTAGCGTTCATCAGAACAATGACCGATCATTAGCATTGTGTGTTTTTTTAGTTTTTCACTTTGGGGGCCAAACAAAATTAGACCAAGTGCCGCATGTGGTCCCCGGACCATTAGTAGCCCATGAGCTCTCACTGCTACTGCTGTTTTGACTTTGACTTGGCGGCCATCTTGGTGAGGTCCAAAGCTAAGCTTCAGTGAATGTGGGAAATACAAAGTCAATGAGTAGATACGGTCTACTACAGTGGATATAAAAAGTCTACACAGCCCTGTTCAAATGCCAGGTTTTTGTGATGTAAAAAAATGACAAGATAAATAATTTCAAAACTTTTTCCACCTTTAGTGTGACCTATAACCTGTACAATGCAGGTGAAAAACAAACTGAAACCTTAAATGGGGAAAAATAAAAAACTCAAGATAACCTGGTTGCATAAATATGCACACCCTTAAACTAATACTTTGTTGCAGCACCTTTGGCTTTTATTACAGCACTCAGTCTTTCTAGGAAAGAGTCTATCATGGTGACACATCTTGACGACGCAATATATGCCCACTTTTCTTTACAAAATCGCTCCAAATCTGACAGATTGCGAGGGCATCTCCTGTGCACAGCCCTCTTCAGATCACAACACAGATGTTCAATCGAATTCAGGTCTGGACTCTGGCTGGGCCATTCCGAAACCTCAATCTTATTCTGGTGAAGCCATTGTTTTGTTGATTTGGCTGTGTGCTTAGGGTCATTGTTGTGTTGAAAGGTAAAGTTCCTCTTCATCTTGAGCTTTCTAACAGAAGCTTGAAGGTTTTGTGCCAACACAGCTTGGTATTTGGAAGTGTTCATAATTCCCTCTACCCTGATTAAGGTCCCAGTTCCAGCTGAACAAAAACAGCCCCAAAGCATGATACAGCCACCACCATGCTTCACTGTAGGTATAGTGTTCTTTTGGTGATGAGCAGTGTTGTTTTTGCGCCATATATACCTTTTGGAATTATGGCCAAAAAAAATTCAACCTTGGTTTCATCGGTCCATAACACATTTTCCCACATGCGTTTGGGAGACTTCAAATGTGTTTTTGCAAAATGAAGCCAAGCTTGGATGTTTTTCTTCTTAAGATAAGGCTTCCGTCTTGCCACCCTACCCCATAGGCAGTGACATGCCATCAGGGTAGGCAAGTACCTACCCAAGGGTGAATTGATAGTTTGATTATTTGTTTTAATTATAATATAATTATAAATTATTTATTTTTCCATTTCCAATAGCCGGCAGTACCTATAAGTTTGAAAGTGTCCGCATTTTGTTTGTTTCATAGCCCAAATTACTAAACAGCGCTATTTCCTGGAACGACTGCCGTCTCACTCCGCTGTAAGGCAGGAGGAGGCCACGCCCCCTCCCAAAAGCACACGGCTGCTCTGCCTCTGTTCCCATTGCGTTGTTTTTATGTGTTTGCACATGCGCAGTCAGTTCCCCAAGATGACAACCATTTATGTCCAAAGGCAGCGTAGAGAGCTGCCTTTGGACGTAACCACGCCATGCTAAATGCTATACGTAAGTTCACAGTACATTAGTGAATTGATCCCACGTGACCGCTGCTGCTACGTTCTCTAGCTAGTGGGCGGGATAACACTACAGTCAGGATGACAGCGCTCGAGACGATAGAGAAACTTTTTTTTTAGGAAAAACGACAGCTTTTAAAAGATGGAGACCAATACCTGAGTTACCAGAGCTTCAGCAAAGGTAAGGTCAGAAAATGTTTCATTCTTTTCTACAGTGAATGGTACAAAAGCAAGGATTGGCTTTGTGGATGCTCCTCACTGAGGCTGTTCTGAGTTGTTGTTGTTGTCATTTTCTCCGTGTTTCTGCGTTTCCAGCACAAACAACGGATGTGCTGCCGTGTCATGAGATATTTTTGGGGAGAGTATGGAGGCTGTAATAAATAATTATTTATGTTTCTTTAATGGTGTTTATGATGTTGATTTTGTGAGATGGCTAAATGCTTGTTCATGTGGATCTTGTTGGGTTTTTTCTTTCTTATTATGAATTTTATATTTCGCTAAGCACATTGAGATGACTTTGTAGAATTGAATTGAATTAACACTTGCCAGCAGAAACAAATGAAATTGTCATTGGTGGTCTTGATTTGCAAAGTGCCTACCCAACCCTAGTGGTCACGACACGTCACTGCCCATAGCCCAGAGACATAGGAGAAAGACAAAGATTGTTGTCACATGTACTACACAGTCAGTACTTGCCAGAAATTCCTGCAGCTCCTTCAATGTTGCTGTCGTCCTCTTGGCAGCCTCCCTGAACAGTTTTCTTCCCGTCTTGTCAACAATTTTGGACGAACGTCCTGTTCTTGGTAAAGTCCCTGTTGTGCCATATTTTCTCCACTTAATGATGACTGTCTTCACTGTGTTCCATGTTATATTTAATTATTTGGAATTGCTTTTGTATCCTTTACCTGACTGATATCTTTGAACATTGAGATCCCTTTGATGTATTGGAAGCTCTCTGCGGACCATGGTTTGTGCTGAAAGATGTGGCTACAAAAATGTCAGGAAAAGTCTACTAGAACAGCTGAACTTTATTTAGGGTTAATCAGAGGCACTAAATGGTGACAGGTGTGTGCTGACTCCAATTTAACATGAGATTGAATGTGATTGGTTAAATCCGAACACAGCCCCGTTACCAGTTATAAGAGAGGGGTGCGCACACTTTTGCAACCTCATTGTCTCAGTTTTTTATTTTTTACTTCACCCTCCTTGAAAGGTTTCAATTTGTTTTTCAATTGCATTGAACAGGTTATAGGTCACATTAAAGGTGGAAAAAGTTGTGAAATTATTTATCTCGTAACACTTGATTTTTTTTACATCACAAAAACCTGGCATTTGACAGGGTTGTGTAGACTTTTTATATTCACTGTATATACTATAGGTATGATTAGGATGATAAGCGTTCCCACTTAAGTATACAATCATTTTTCTGAACTGCATTTGGAACCTACAACAACAAAAACCTGAAGCACACTGAAGCTAAATATCTCTGTTGGTTCTCCCACCTTTGAAAGTTGTGAAAACATTTAAGTGAGAAATCTGTCGTAGAATATCAACATGTGCTCAAAGGATACACATTGCAATTTTAGTCCAAAGATCTTTAGTGTTTTAATAGTGTTTTTATTATTCATATTACACATATCCAGACTCGAGGAGAGGACCAGGGTTTCCGCTGATGCCACTTTCGGCCCGATCCGAGCACTTTTAAAAAACGATGGGAGCAGCACAGCAGCAGTATGGAAGTCTTATGCTTCCACACAGGTTACCTCTGGTGGACAAAAACACCCAACTCCCTGGGACTCTACCCAGGAATGATGCACACATTCAAGCACTTTAGTGAACCGATGAGAGAAGCAGTATCAAAGCGACAGACCTCCTCTGCTTCCACACTCCTCTCCCATTGATGGGACTAAGGGGCAGATTCACAAAGGTTTAGGGGTATTAAAACGTGTGCAAACGTCACTCCACGCTCTAATAAAGAGTACAAAGCCCAAGGAATCAGGCGTGCGCCGCTGCTGCACTTCCAAATGCTCCTTATTCCATTTAGCGCGTTTTCCCTCTGATGAATATGCATAGGTAGGCGGATCTCCCAGGGGGACCAAAAATATGGGAGGAGTGAATGCAAATAAATGAATGCATGCGATGCAATGCGCTTCATGAAATCTGAAACTGTTTGCGGTGATAGTTTTAGTTCTAGAAAATACCACGACTGAGAAGGAGGAGCAAAAACACACATGCAGAGATCATTGTTGCCGTAAATGTGGACAGAACACACAGCGGGAGATGGGTACGAGTGTGTGTGTGTGTGTGTGTGTGTGTGTGTGTGTGTGTGTGTGTGTGTGTGTGTGTGTGTGTGTGTGTGTGTGTGTGTGTGTGAGAGAAAGAGGTTCGCTGTGTGCAGAGATGAATATATGGATATGACCATGGAAAGTGTTTTATAGTTTTTGAAAAGTGCTTATAAATAAAATGTAATATTATTATTATTATTATTATTATTGATGGGACAAGCGAGATTTCCGAGTGTGGAAAGGACAGTGAGAGTTTTCACTTTGAAAAGGTAAATTTACGAGGTCCACCATTCACTAACCAGTCATTGATTATTTTTATTAAGCTATTATTTTAATTCCATTTACAAATTTGAAGGAAGTGCACAAGATGGACACTAAACAGGCCGATAAGTGACCAGCTGATTGATCAATCCTTGAAAAGCCAGGAAAAATCTGAATTTTCAGCTTGTGTGCAACATTAGCTTTAGCAGCTAACTCAGTCTTTCTGCCTTAGAGATTCCACGTTTCTGAAAAAAAATCTTTCAAGGAATCAATGGGAAAAATGTAAATCTCTGTCAGACTCGCTGCCTACACCGTCAGCCATAGCGGGTTTATCCCTCTTGACCTTTGGCCTCATGCGCTGGAACTGAACAGAGTGAGATTTCAGAGTGTGAAAAGGCTGTTTTATCCTGCCCTATGCTTCTTTAAATATGATGATATTGATTTACTGTGTATAGAATCCATGATGTTATATATGTTGATAAAGATTTATACACAATTTATGAGTTCTTTGTGTTTGGTCTCAAGTCCAGTGTTGTTTTTTTCTTCCTGCTGTTGTTCGCTCCATCTTTGATCCTGTCGTTCTGCTCCAGTCCTTCCTTCCTGTCCTTCAGGCTGTTACTGTGAGTCGTCCGCTGATTGAATCTGACTTCCCGGTCCTCAGAGGATCCACACGCTGGGAGCTACTGGTTAGTAACTGCTCTGTGTTCCAGCAGCAGAGGTTCTGTGTTTGGGTTTTCAGCGTAAACACATCCATGTGTTGATCATGTGCTGGAACAGATGACGTCAGAGCGCCGTTATCAGATCTGCTGCTCGCCGCGCTGACAGGAACGTCCGCCCGTGCACCTCCTGCTCATTAGCTGGTTCCACTCTGTCAGGAACCAGGAGGAGAAGAGAGACTTTCAAAGTAAGAGCATGAATCCATCCTGGACAAGTGTCAGCATTTTTTAGTGTGATCATGAGATGTTTGCCTCCATGACGGGAGCTGATCTCTGCACTCTGTAGGACGGAGGACAAGTCCTCACCTGTAAACAGCAGCTCTGCAAAGGTCACTGATCTGTGAATGGAGGAGATGTCAGTGTCAGGAACCGTGTGTGTGTGTGTGTGTGTGTGTGATCTCCTACAGCTGCAGGCCTGATAAGATAACATACCTAAAATACTTTCCAGGTTGTGTCAGAGGTGAGAACCTGAAGGAACACAAACGTGACACGCCCTCACACCTCACACAGGTTTATGCATCCAAACACAACCAGTGATGCTGGGTTTCAAGATGGTCAGTCAGAAAAACACTTTCATCCTCCCCCAAATTTTAACTTCCAAACAACTTCAACAGTTTAACATTTGTTTTTCTGCAAACGGGAACCATGATGGTACATTAACATACACCTGTTTATGTCTCCTCCACGTCTTTCAGGGCCTTTCCTGACAATCTGTGCAGTGGCCGTTTTATATTCCTTCCAAACATGTTGTGTAGAAACCAGCCCCACATGTTTAGTTATGTTTTAGTCCTTCATGTTTGGGTTAGCTTAGCATGTAGCCAACAGTCTTACATGTTTGAGTTAGCTTAGCATGTAGCCCCCACTCCCACATTTTAGTTAGCTTAGCATGTAGCGACCAGTCCCGCATGTTTGTGTTGGCTTAGTATGTAGCCACCAGTCCCACATATTTTGCTTAGCATAGCATATAGCAACCAGTCCCACATGTTTGACTTAGCTTTGCAAATAGCGACCTGTCTCATATGTTTGGGTTAGAATGGACTAAATGGTAAATGGACTTGATTTATATAGCGCTTTATCACCACACTGAAGCAGTCTCAAAGCGCTTTACATATCAGCTCATTCACCCAATCACTCTCACATTCATACACCAGTGGGACAGGACTGCCATGCAAGGCGCTAGTCGACCACTGGGAGCAACTTAGGGTTCAGTGTCTTGCCCAAGGACACTTCGACACATAGTCAGGTACTGGGATCGAACCCCCAACCTCTCGATTAGAAGACGACCCTCTACCACCTGAGCCACGGTCACCACGGTTAGCTTGGCATGTAGCCACCAGTCCCACATGTTTGGGTTAGTTAGGCATGTAATCACAAGTCCCACATGTTTATGTTAGCTTAGCATGAAGCAACCAGTCCCACATGTTTGCATTAGCTTAGCACATAGCAAACAGTCCTACATACAGTATTTGCCTTAGCTTAGCACGTAGCAAACAGTCCCGCATGATTGGGTTAGCTTAGCAAGTAGCCACCAGTCTCACATGTTTGGGTTATCTTAGCACATTTCATTACTGGACAAGCGGGGTCAAAGGCTAAATGGGCGGGACTCTGTAAGCTGTTTACTCAGAGTTATTGAAGGTATGAGACGTGATGATGATGATGATGATGATGATGATGATTGTGCTGCCTTCCTCCTGCTCTGAGCTGGGCGTCACTTTCTCTCTCTGTGTCTGATCCTCATCAGACTGAAGCTGTACGTTAAGGTAACGCCACCGAAACCCAAACGTGGACCTGACGCCTGATTACAGACGCTGGGATTACATAACCCTCCCATGTGTGTCATCTCATCAAAGTGAAATGTTTGCTGCGGTAATCTGGGAGTCATCAAGGAGACAAACCATCACACGCGGCTCATTTCCCAGCACTTAGCATGTCACGGGAGGACGGAGGGAAAGGGAAGCCAGGCGTCCTTATCGGGCCGCGTGAGGCTCTGCAGGCCGTCCGTCAGCGCCCGCTCTGCTTTCCTTTGATTCCTGTTTAATCGCTGCTTCCCCCGCGCACATGGGACGTCTCGTGCAAACAAACAATCCATTTGCTTTGTGCCTTCATTTCCGAATGCAGCGTATCGTTAGTATTGCTTTAATGGAAAGCAGGTGCAGCAGCAGCAGGAGCACAAACACAAACCCTGAGAGCGCAGGAAGTTTGTTCGTCTGACTGCAATCTGCTCATTTCCTTGTTTGGATGGTGCTTCTGGTTCTGTGAGGATCTGAATCTGATGAAGCTGACCTGGGTCCAGAAGCAGGGAGCAGCTCCTCCTCCTTCAGTGCGTCACATCAACGCAAAGGTCAGAGGTCAAAAAGGCATCTGTAGGCTGTTCTGGGACAATATCGCACATTTACAAACAAAGAAAGTGGAACAAATACGTTCAATTACGCCCATGGACAAGTTCAAAATCTCACGCTGCGTGTTAAGCTTTGAGAAGTGATCATGTTATCTGTGATAACAGGAAAAAGAATGCAGAGCTTCATCTGAAGTGTTGTTCACATTAATATGACTGCGTTCAAATGTGAAAAGGCTCTGGCATGAAGATAGGTTTAGCTGATGGTGTATTAGCTGAACTGGTGATCAGTTTACCTGGTGACACGTCACAGCTGAAGCTTTCCAAATCACACGCTGTGCAGAATTGTTTTCAAAACGTGAGGGTGATTCTTTAAGTTAAAGATTTCATTTCTCACACATTTCAGTGGGATTTTTCCAGTTTAACGGGTGGCTGAGGATTAGCATGTGGCTATAACATCGCTCTTGCTCATGAGAAGGAGGAAGTGGGTTAAAAAATGATGGACAGGTTAAATGAAAACAGGAAAAGTCTGAAAAGGATGACAAAGGAGCATCTAAGGCTGCTGACAGGCACAGTGCTTGGATACCACAGCACACCTCTACAGCTCTGCAGCAGCTGTGTGTTAGCGGTGCTAACATTTCCCAGCTGTGAGGCTCAACCACACCTGCAGCACAGATGTTCTCCCAGTGATGGACTGGGAGGCGTAATGGTGTCACCTGGAGGTCAGACCAGCAGTGACTTATTTGGACATGAAAAGTGTGAGTGAGGCCCAGACCAGACCCTGGACCAGTGAAACCAGTGAGAACCACACGCTCCCACTCACAGGAGGAAAATAATCAGCGGCAGCTGGATTTGACGTCAGAGGACATTCCATGGACGCCGCTCTGCGAAGGAGAAACATGTGCACGCTGGGGCTGTTTTTACCTGCACTGGGCCTGCAGGCAGACTTCACCTGTGAGCCACAGCAGGCTGTTTATCTGTCCCTGCACACACACACACACACACACACACACACACACACACACACACACACACACACACACACACACACACACACACACACACGCACACACACACACACACACACACACACTCTCCCAGTTTTTTTTAATTCTTTGCACCAACTACCAAGTCAAATTCTTTGTACTGTTTTAAACTGTACTTGGCAAATAAAAAAAACTTTCTGATTCTGATTCTAAGCATGTATATCTCCATCACTGACAATGATTCGACACATACCTTGATACTCTACCAGCGATACGATACATTAGTGATACATTGTAGCCCCTGACGATAGATAAAATGCAATACGATTCATCCTTGTTCCTGATTCAATGTGATTGATATTGACTTGATGGCGATTCAATCCTTCACAATGTGATACAATGCGATTCAACATGATGCAAAGAACGTATACCAAAAATGTAAATAGAAAATATGAAGCTGTAATTCATTATGGTACTACAGGCAGATTATTTATTGTATTCCTTAGAAGCAGTGAATTTAACAAAAAAGTTTTGCTGATAATCTCTAATAGTAGTATGCAAAATAATGACCTTTCACAAGTAGGTCTTTCACAACTGCTTGTGCAAAGAAAGATGCAAACTATTATTTGTCACTAGTCACAGCTGCTGTAAACAGACCCTCACTGAGTCATATTCAATGTCCAGAAGACAAACAAAAGAATAAAATAAAATGAAATGAAATAAAAAACACTTCTGAAAACAGATCTGGCATCAGTTATGGCTTTATCACGGGTAGAGGGTGCTGCCAAAGTCATTTGAGGTACTTTTCTCACCAGTTTTGCTGGAGTTCTGTTTACAATCTGCCTCTGAGGAATCTGAGTTACGGGGAGCAGTATCGATACCAGGCTTTTTATTCGAGTGAGCACCTAAGTTTGTTGTACTGCCAGAGTAAAGTTCAGCAGCACTGCATTCTTTACACACCACCTGCATCTTGTCAAGTTTACCATCTTTCTATGCCTGATTTGAACTTTTTAGGTGCATTATAATTCTCATCTATAGCTATTGCTGCTGCTCTCGCTGACCTCCATGTTTTTGTCATTTTGTTGCAGTAGAAATGTGCTTCCCGGTGTCATGTACTGAGTGCACATTGTACTGAGATTGTATATGCACATGCACACTACCGGAAAATGAATTTTTGCTAAAAAAATACGAATTAATTTTTGTTTATTTTTGTTTTCAAAGTGAACGGACACGTGCTTTATTTGTTTATTGGATTAGGTTAGGGTTAGGTTAGGGTTAGGGTTATAATCTACGGAGGTAAACTCAGTACGTGACACCGGGTTCAGTCCATGTTCAAAACAAAATGCAAAGCAGTGATGGTGCATTCAATATGCCTCTGAAACACAGGATAGAATGTAATACAACATGGAAAAATCACCTTGCGACCCTGAAAACAGGAACAAGGGGGTCAGAGAATGTATGTATGTATATATGTATGTATGTATGGATGGATGGATGGATGGATAAACAAATTGATGCAACCATGGATTTTACCAATGCAGGCACATAGTGTTAGATGCATTACAATTTCACTTGTCAATTGTGCACACTGAATAAATAATTGCACTCGCATTGCGCACGTTTGCATCTAGATACCGATTTGTATCGATTAATCTCCACATGCTTACTGTATACTGGTTTGTATTGATTAAACTGGTATGTACTGATTTTTACTGGTTATACTGATTTTTACTTGTCTGTACTGGTTTGTACTGGTTTATACTGGTTATACAGTTGTCCCTCACTAAAACGTGGTTCACCTTTCGTGGCCTCTATGTTTCAGTGCAATTTTTCATGCATTTTTTACAGCGTATGAATGCGCATTGTGTTCTGTGTCCTGATTGGCTAATGCGGCGTTCACACCAAATGCCACACGAAACATTCCACATCATGAAAAAATGTCCCCATTCGCTTCATATGCGCGTTTCAAGTGAAGCACCGCCCACCAGCGACACATCCAACACGGTGAGTTTCACTGCCTGCTGAAGCAAGGAGTTGCGCTCCTTTTTCTCCTCTCACAAACATAAATTACCAGTGAAAAAAGCCAGTGTGATTAGTGGCTAATGCTATCATAGCTCAGTGCCGACTTTGAAAGATGAAAACTACAGAGAACTTTTACCTGCTACTACCACCTCCTCGCTGATTCTCCTCCACGCCAAATCCTTCATAGTCCGGTCCCGGTTATAAAGGCCGTGTCATACAGCTCCAGGTGGTCACACACAGCTTCGACTCCATGGTTGAATGGGTGAACAGATCGGTGTACATGTTGACGGCCTGACGTCATCGTCAACAAAGACTCTGATTGACTTTCGTCATCAATTCTGAAGTGCTGTATGTTTGAAAACAGGTTTATGTTTTAAAATCTATGAACTTTTGAACTTTGAGAGTGTTTAAACAAGAAAGAAATGTGAGAAAATGTTCATTCCTGTCTGAGAAAAGTGTATAAAGTATGTGATGAGGGGTTTTACAGCCCTAAAACGTATAATAATTTTAAAAATAATAAAGCTGACTACTTCACGGATTTTGCCTATTGCGGGTTATTTTTAGAACGTAACCTCCACGATAAACGAGGGACTACTGTACTGGGTTATACTGGTTTTTATTGGTTTATACTGGTCTATACTGGTTATACTTGTTATACCACTTTATACTTATACTAGTTTATACTGGTATTGCTCAGTAAATCTGGCATTAATCAATGAAGGTTGATAACAGTGTCAGAAAGTTGTGCCTGTATTTGTTCTTTCATGATGAGGCTGATAAACAGCTTCCCGCACCCACAGTTTGAGAATAATAATAATAATAATCCATCAATTTTATATAGCGCTTTATCATAGTGCTATCATAGAGTTGCTTTACAGAATTAAGGCATTATTCTTTCACTCCACACTTAGTGGTGGTAAGCTACTATTGTAGCCACAGCTGCCCTGGGGCAGACTGACGGAAGCGAGGCTGCCATAGTGCGCCATCGGCCCCTCCGACCACCACCAACACACTACATTCATACTAGGCAATGTAGGTGAAGTGCCTTGCCCAAGGACACAATGGCAGATACCACTGGGGTGACTGCCACCCCACTGTGGCACCTGGAATTCTCAGTGGTCTCCCATCCACCTACTAACCAGGCCCAGACCTGCTTAGCTTCCGAGATCGGGCACACAGACTGGTGTGGCCACCAGTCTGATAATAGAATTTCTTCAGCATTTATCTGCTGGACACACACACACACACACACACACACACACACACACACACACACACACACACACACACACACACACACGCACGCAGCTCATGCAGAGTAGCATAAACTAACATGTGTCTGAGTTTAGCTTAGAGCTGTGAGCGTTTGTTTAGTTTGCTTCCAGTTTACTCCCAGTTTGCCTCCAGTTGTCTGAGCATCTGCAGCCGGAGCAGCGTGTGTTGGAATTCCACGGATGCTTGTGATATTGGTTCACAGCAATCGGCACATCTCCCTGTAAAGAAAAAAAATCCTCCTCCTCCATCGACGGCCTGTCGCCACGGAAACGCCAACTTAGTGCCTTCCCCCGCACGTGTTGCTCTGACAACAGGAATGTCAACGAGGTTTTGTTGGTTGCCGTAAATCACCTTTGACCTTCTACTTTAACCATTAAAGCTCCTCCTCATTACATTAAGCACCACTCACACCTTCATCTCTGCCTGCTGAACATCATCATCATCATCATCATCATCATCATCATCATCCGCAGCAGCACTTTATCCCTCACAGGAACGCACACAGACACAGACACACACACGTTTGTAAGGAATATGCAATGGCCACTGCACAGGTGGAGGTGTAGAGGAGACGTTTGTGTTCCCTCTTCCTTCACCTGTGTCTTTAAGAGGAAGATGCTGTACTTTGACCTCACTGAGCAGCTGGTGTTATGGTTCAACTGGTGATGATGTTATCATGTGATTGATTCTAAGCACAGATGTAGTATAGACGATGCAGCACTTAGTTTGAAGTGTGCGTTTATTGTGTTGTGATAAACAACATTGATGTAAACAAAGAGCAAGTCACCAGTTATCATGATGACGAATTGAATTGAGACACTGCAGATGAGCTGCTTCTTGTGCTCTCCTACAAACATTCAACCTTTAATTCCATCCTTTGAGAGACAAAGACGTTGTTCCTGTCCACAGTCACACAGGCTGCGTTAGAAAAGTAAGGGCTGGTGAAGTGTCGTTGAATGTGTTTGTATTAAACTTGAGCTACTTCTGTGACTCTGGCTAAACAAACACAGTGAAAGGGAAACTTTGAGTGTCCGATTCCATTACAGCTGGTATGAAGGGGGTCTGTGGGCTGAGATTGGTGCCACTTGAAAATGAATTTTTATAGTTGGTATTGAATTTGAAAGTAACAACTTGAAATTGAATTTACTGTTTTACTGAATTATTAACTTGAAATTGTGTTTTTCCTGTTCAGATTCACTGCATGCAATTCAATTTTACTACACGGAGACACATTCCGCAAAGTTGAGCAATCAATCACTGATTCATAGAATTCCTGTTTAAGTCTACAAAAACTCATTTACGGCCGTTGAGGGTGTGACCATAGATATCATAACAATAAAGGCATTTATTATCTATATCTATATCGCCCTGAAAAAACTTCAGACTAGTAAATTGGCATGGAAGTTATGTTATGTAGACTTTGCTAATAGATGGGTTCCCGATTGCAATTTGAGCATGCGCTGCGATTCTTTGACGTCACGGGCTGCGGGGTGATCTGGACACATCTACACGAATCCCATTCACTCCCTTCTCTGAAAAAAGCTAAAGAAAGAGGAGAATTAAGGATTTTTCAGTTATCAATACAACACCATTCAAACAAAGTAAGTTTCCGACGCAATGTAAGACACTTTTCCGCTTGTGTCGTGTTGGGTTTGTGTGTAATTTTTGTGTTTTTTTCCGTGTTGTGTTACAGTAGGATATAGTGTTGTGTTCAAGACCACACGATCCAAGACCAAGACTTGCCCGAGACCAGAATGCACCGAGAACAAGACAAGACCAAGACTTCCGGGAGCCGAGACAGAGTCAAGATCAAGACCGAAACAAGCCGAGACCGAGACCAAGACCAAGTCCATAAACATTTTTTTTTTAATTTAAAAATATATATAAATAAATAAAATTATGACAAGGTTCGACAGTTAAATAAGATTCTCTCTTTAGTTTTAGTTTGTTTTAAATACATTTGACGGAGAAAAAAGGTACCTGTAAAAAATGTACTAAAATATTAAAACTACCACTGCTACTGATAAATTCACAAATTTTGTACATATTTACCCGAGTCCGGGCAGCCCGAGTCCGAGATTAGGCCGAGTCAAAATGCTTCCGAGTCCGAGACAAGACCGAGACCTTTAAAAGACCGGTCTCGACTACTACAACACTAGTAGGATAGCATGCTTAGGCATTGGAGCCGTTTCAGTTCAACACACGTTTTCAGGTGAACTAGACGATAAAACGAGAAAATGTGAAAATGTTGCCTGTAATTCCTCAGATAAGTTATACGTGGTCCAACTTACTTACAGTCAGCTTTGTTCACTAAATTCCTGGAAACCATAAATCTACAATCATACAGTTTGTCTTTGTGCTTCACTCTCAAAGTTATACACGTTGTAAAAATGTTTAGGAGGAATTAAATGTGTGCCTTTATTATCTTTTTTTTTTAATATTTCAGATGTCATTGATCCACTGTAGCAGAGGATGAATGCTGTAGCTTCCATTGGGAGAAGTCCTCTCACAGCTGTGTGATACACAATACATGGATCAAAGTTTACTTTCCGCCTGTTGTTCCTTTAAATAAATCACTTTGTCATCTGCCTTGCTTCAGTTAATTAATTAATTATTAATTAATAATTGTCACTTAGATTTGACACTACACAGATATATGTATGGCTCTCAGAAGTCTGCTTTATATATTTGTACAAAGATGCATTTTAAACTTTTTAGATTATCTATACTGGAATCAAAAGGGCCCAAGTAAAAATAAACTGGTTGTTAAGCACAGTTTTGCACTAAAAACAGTTATTCATGCTGCATCAAGGCCCTACCACCCCTTTTAAAACAGTGCAAACATGTATTTCCTCAAGAAAGGAAAACCAGGCCAAAAATTCAAAGAAGGTGAAATGAGGGAAAGCAACTGTTTACTCAATTCTTCAGAGGTGAGCTTTCAAACACACATATTTTTTAGGCAATATATTATTTTGTTTGAAATTAACTACGTGCACTCTCTCGCATTTAAATGCTGGTACATTTTTTTTGCATGTCAAATCTTAATTGGAAACAAAGTTATTTAAAAAAAAATATTTGAAGACTACATTTTGCTGCCACCAACTCTTAAGTAGGTGTCCCCATAATTTTATTCATTCTATATTTACCTTTTATTAACCTTTGTACTCATTTTCTTTGTCTCTGTGTTAGTTATACCCCCCTCCCCCCAAAATGATCAGATATGGCACGGAGCGAAGACATCCAGCCTTTAAAACCGGACAACGGTAAGGGGCGAGGACTAACAGATACTCCCCTGAACAAGGCCCAGGATGTGGCTAAACTCAGAGTTGAATGTGCACGCAAGCCAACAGGTGGCTGCAGACCCTGACTCGTATAAGCCAAAGCAATTGCTTCCACCACCCAGTGTGACAAACGTTGCTTAGTAACAGGTTTCCCTTTATGGGACGGAGCCCAAGAGACAAAGAGCCTCTTGAAGCTCCCTGTCATATCCATGTTAGTGTGCACCAGACTCAACAAATGAGGCCACTGCTCACCCAGTGAGGCAAAGAAGACTGTGAAGTCAATAGGAACTAGAGCCCAACACCTTTGACACAAATGCTGGGTTGGGCCTCAGCCCCATCCTCACATTGCCCAAGAAGAACTGAGCTCACAATGAGTGCACTGACAGTCCATGATGTCAATGACACGCTCAGCTGACGCCAACGCCAGTAACAACACTGCCTTTAGGGACACAAACTTCAAGTTTGCACGTCCCATCGGTTCAAAAGGAGGTTTAAGTTCCTCCAGAACCACAGCCAAATCCCACGAAGGCACCAGTGGCAAACGATCAGCGGATGTTGACTCGCTGCCAGATACACCTCCACTGTGGAGAAGGTCTTCTGTTTATCAATCAGTGATCAATGACAAAATCACTCCCACCGAACACTGAAAGGGGTTGTGTCCTGTCCGGCGACACCAGCTCTCAAACACCCTCCAGGTATAGTCATACAGAGACCTAGTGAAGGAACCCTGAGCGCTCTGTATGGTGGAAGATTGCGCCACTCAGGGGCCAAGCCCATAGACTGAACCCTACAGCTGTGACAGTAGGCCAGGGGCAAGCGCACAGCAGTCGGTAAACCTCCATCAGCCAGTGCACGGCAGGCCAATGCGGAGCCACCAGGATCAAAGTATGGCGGTGCTCCCTCACCCTGGTGAGGGTGGGGAGTATCAAGTCCAACAGGGGAAAGGCATAGAGCAGCATGCACGGCCAATCGTGCACTAATACGTCTACCCAGAAGGGAGGAACGGAATGCCTCAGGAAGGAAAACACAGCTGAGAGCTCCAAGTAATTGATGTGAGGGCGCTGGAGGCTCACATCCCAGTGACCTCTTACGGATCGCCTCTTGTGCACCGCGGCCCATCCCGTCGGGCTGGCATCTGTGGTGACCACCTTCCTGGACACTCTTTGTGTCAGGAAAAGCGGGGTGAGCCAGTGGCACAGAGCCCTGGTGCACTTCGGTGACCAATACCCTCCGTGTGCCATGACGCACCGGATCCAGCCCACAGTTGGAATTCTCCTGCACCGGTACCAACGTGCTCTTTTCCATGTTTATCACAAAACCTAGGTCACCTTGGTGACTAACAGAATATGCGTGTGCACTCTGGCTTCCGTCTCCGACTGTGCCAAAAGTAACCAGTTATCCAGATATGTGGCCAAGCGGATGCCCTGCCATCTCAGTGGGGCCACCGCCCCTTCCGTGCACCGTACAAACATCCTTGGGCTCAGTGAGAGGCCAAAGGGGAGGACCCGGTACTCGTAACATATCCCCCAGTTCTGCTGCAGAACGGCCGGTCCTTCTAGGAACATGACACCTTGTCCAGCAGCTCCGGCAAAGACAAGGAGCAGGTCCCTTCATAATGGGACCTGGTCATCTTGGTCACGACGGCAGGCCAGGGGATGGTCAGTTGAACAGCGGTACGTCTGCATATATTCAATATGTCTGAGCCAGGGAGAGGTGGTATGCTTCCCTCAGCTCCCTTCATGGAGTTGACAGAGGCAACGGGCTTTGCAACCCAGCAAAAAAGTTGTCCTCCTTTTCATCCTCTGAAATGAGGAGTTCAGAGGTGAAGTCATCATCGTCCCCACAGTTCAAGTCCAGAATGTCCTCCCCGAGTGGAGGAGCAAAGGCGAGGTTGGACTGGGAACCCCAGCTGGAACCGAGTCCCGCCGCAGGCGCCGCACAAGTCTCCGTCTTCAACTCCGCCACGATGGCCTTGGTGCCGTGAGGGGGAAGATAAGGTCCCTGCTCTGACAAGCTGACTTGGCACCAGGGTTGGAGTCAATTATAATTGTAATCGCGTAATTGATAAATAATTACAATTATGGCATGATTATAATTGAAATTGTACTTGAAAAAAATGTGTTGCTGTTGTAATTGAATTGTAATTGAGTTTAAATAATTTACTTTGTAACTGTAATTAGCATGAAAATTCAATAAAAACTTTATTGCTTACACATATCACTCACTGCACTATGACAGCCTTGTCCCCGCTTACAAAATACATGTGTGACCAACAAGGTCTCTTTAACAAGGAATTTAACACTTACTCAAGCCTCACAATGGCCCCCTATGGTTTCACACATGCACGATCTGGCCCGCCTGGGCTGTAATTGTTCAACATGGCATCCTTGTCTGCTCTACCTCCTAAAGGTGGGTTAATCCCAACATGTTAATCAGGGTTGGTTGTTACATTCTATAGGTGCGCATTCCTCAGATGCCATGGTGAATAATACCTTGAATCTTCACACCCATACAGGTTGTAGGTATTACAGTTTTTCAGCATGAATCCCGGTCGGCTGTACCTCGTAAAGGGCAGTTTTTTTCTTTTTTTTTTTATTATCATGGATTGGCTATTATGAGCAATGTTATTAAGATAAATCATAATAAATCAAGGGGTATACCCCTTGATTTAAGCTTAACAAGATGAGAAACAAATTAGATGACGGATAACTGTTACAGTGTATTTTACAGCTGATTTGAGAAAATGATTAAGACATTTAATAAATGAGAGCGTAATTGTAATTGACTTTCAGGGGGAAAAAATAATCGTAATTTAATTGTAACTAATAAATGCTGGTCAGCATAATCATAATTGAATTGTAATTGAACATGGATAACTGAAGACTTAATTGTAACTGAAAAATGTAATTGACATACTCTTGCTTGGCGCGCCAGCCATCAATGGAGGTTCTTCACCGTAAAGACGACGCAGTGGCGGCAGGAACCGGGGTCAGACCTGTTGTGCGTCGCGGCCCAAGATTTTGTTCCCGCACCTGCTGAGGCGCCCCCCCCGGTATGTGGGGTCTTGTCCTCCATCTTTTTCTCTGTGCTGATGTGCAGCAAGTGGTTAGCTAGCGCTGGCACATGGCTGCTAGTTGCTAAGCTAACTGAGGACCGACACCCTGCGCCTGGCGACCGTGGTGGGGTGGCGAGGGCAATGTCGTAATCAAGCCGCTTACTGGTGTGTTGCATCCGGGGCTCGACAGCCGTGTTGTGGCATCGAGTGCAGCAGTGAGCCAAGCCAAAAACAGGTTTGTCAGCGGTCGGCCCATGACAGCCGTGCAGGGCCTCGAAGCAATGTTACACCAAGCGTGGAGAGCAGGGAAAACACTGGTCGACCTGGTGTGGTCGAGAGCAGAGAAAAAGCATCAACAGCAGGGTCCGGTGACGGAATCCAAAAAAAAGGTCCACATGTGGCCGGTTAAGCTGCTGCGACATGATATAGCTCTGAGTGCGAAGAGGTTTTTGAATGGCGCTGTATTCTCTGCCCCCTCTACTTATAGTAGGAGGGAATACCTGCGGCAGATGAATACATTTCACCAGCCAATCAAGATTGGCGTAATGAGATCGAGCTTCTGAGATATGACACAGAGGCGTATATCCTATATTGAGACATCTAAATGAATGTTTTGAAAGAGAACATGAGCCTATTCTAAAGGTGCGTTCACAATAGGGATGCACATTGTTAACTGGTTTTGTATGGGAACCAGTTCTTATTCAAACGATTCATTGGAATTGCTGAAAAAAACCTTTTCCGATTCTGCTATTGATTGTTCCCGGGCTGCGCCGCCACTATAAACAAACGCATCCCACTCGTAAATTTGCGATGATGACACACACTCAAGCTGCTGCAGAGAGTTTTTGAAGGTTTCTTTTATCTATGTCTGATGTGTGAGGAATATGTTAACGCCAGAGGTGTGCCGAGTGTGTGAGGTGCTTATCTCGGCTACCTGAAGCTGCCGTGCTGCGATACATCATGGACCGCTACTTGGTTAACACCAGATAACCCTCCAACAAAGGGAACCGATTCACGTTCCTCCATCAGATCCACCCAAAGTTCCACAAACACGGGGACAGAAATGAATCTGTAGCAACGATTATGAACTGGAAACTCAATTAAAGCTAACTATGCTAAGCTAACACACCGACACACAGAGGTAATGCTAACCACTCCATATAAGGAATAGACCAAGTAAAAAGAACACGTCTTACTATCATAAAGCCACAGAGAGCCATTGATTTGTTTATGGTCAGATTTAACACTTGTATGGAAGAATAAAAGCTAAACATGTCACACGCTGTGTGAAATAAATGTCAGCATAATATTAATGTCACAATTCATCCATCCCAACTTGTAAATTATATTTCACGTGTTCACAAGACAAAGCTGGTCCCATTAGACTAATGTAACAATTGAGATTATTACACCTAAATATACTGAATGATTAAATCATCAAGATTTATCTGGTTTAATTATAGGAAATCAGAAAGATATATTTATCGACCATAACTTTATGTAACTCATTGTCAAATATGAAATAAACAAGATTCATCAGCAGTAGAAACACTAGTGAAGTTATTTGTGCTTTTTTTGTGCTTTTTTTTTTTTTTTTTTTTTTTTGAAAATAATTTCATTTCAAGTTAGGAAAGAAATAAATTGCATACAATAACACTAATAGAGTGATCCACATGCACAAATAAATTCCATAAAATGTTAGCTTATGAACTCTTTGAGTCAGCAGCTATTGTGGCCTTTTTTAATGTGTCTAGTGTTGATGTATTCATATTTTTTTGTGTTTCTAAGGAACCTGTTTACACTAAGTTGTACATTTTATTTATAGCTTTTATTTATTGTTATTTTTGATTAATTTTTTTAGTCAATATCGCCCATTCCTAGTGTTCATGATGGCGCACCTGATTCAGTACGTCTTCTACATACGTCATGTCAATTAAGCTAATTCAGTAACAGGATGTAGTAGAATACCTGTATATTTCACAATAAAAGCAGCCTGCTGATTTCGGCAGTTAAGGGACTTATGTATTGGCCAATATTGTGTGATAATGATAAAAATTAGGTAAATTTATTATCCTAAGCCAATAACCACTTGACTTCTGGACTAATTTGACTAATTTGAGTATTGTTTGTTCGTTTATTGAGGACTCATTTAGGTATTGTTTATTCTCATCTGTGAATAATTAAAATTTATATTGATAGACCTGATACTTATTTTAATAAACCGGGCTGTATTATTTTCTGTATTCATGTTCGACTGGTTTTTCAGCCTATTTGGGAATCAATAAGAGCATCGCAATCACTAAATCCTTAATCAATATACATCCCGAGGTCACACAGAACGCCACTTCAGCGAAGTCGCTTAAATCGGCCATAATGAGTTACTCAAACATTGTCTTGCTTTTTGGTCACTTCATCACTTCGTTGCTCCAGTGATGACCGTGGTATAATATGAATAGTATGTGTCTGCAGAGCCGTGGCCGCTGCACTGATAGGGCTGATCACTTCTTCTCCGGTCATACGTTTACAGCACTTATCATAGACAGCTCCACTTGTACTTAAGGTTTAAAGGGTCAATTTACAGAGTAAAAGGATGAGTTCACTCAAAATAAACCGAGTATTTAAAATGCGTATTCAAGGAGTATGACACTTTCAATTTGGCCCCATTAAGAAGAGGAAGTATACAGCCCTCTCAGTGCAGCTTTGGCTCTACAGTGACGGCCGCTTGACGTCACGTCATTTTCATTGATTTTGAATGTATTGTAGTTGCCAGAGTGGTCTGGATGTCCAAAAAAAAAAAGACCAAGGTTGGATTCAAATCCCTGACCATGTGCTTCGAAGTGCGCTTTCTTACAGGTTACGCCACTGTATCATTCATATCCAGTTGTATTTTGGTAATTGCTCTTCGATCTTTCCTTTAAATTGACATATCCCACTTTACATTTGCCACAGGTTTGTATACAGGAGATTTTACAAAAGACGTCAACCTTTCTGATTGCTCTGCAGACAGTGTTTTTTCCTAAATGCTCTGCATCCCCAATGTTATAAAGAAAACTACCGTTTGCAAAAATATGTAAAGCAACACAACATTAGTATCGATGTGATGTTGGTGATGTGTGATGTTACAACTGAGTGGTCAGAGAAGAGTGTCAATGTAAATTAAAGTGTTACTTGAAAAGCGGACTTCAGTTGGGCGAAGCCAGGTAGAAACCCATGGTAACAGACTCATAGTAGAACTTATTTTGCTTTCAGGAATGGGAGACTCAGAGTTTCCCTCATTTGAGCCACCAACCAATCACAGGTTGTCCCACAGTCACATGGTGTCTGGTGTGTCATTGATTAAACTTTATCAGCTTTTCATTTAAACATTTGGTAAAAATGCTGTCTATAAAAGTTCAATGAGACATAGTGCTCCAGGACTGATTATTAACTGATGTTTAATTTACTGTGATCGCTGTTCATGGACTCACTGCTGTAAAACATTAGAAGGACCTGCTGGAGACACACACACGCACGCACGCACGCACGCACGCGCACACACACACACACACACGCACACACGCACACACGCACACACGCACACACACAGATTTATGGATCCCAGCTTTCTGCGCTCTTCGTGATGAGCAGACCTTCACAGCGGCTTTAATGAGATCACATTCCTCTGTCTGACGGCCTTTCATGGTGTGTGTGTCACTGCACTGAGGAGCGACACTTTCATGGACTCACACACACACACACACACACACACACACACACACACACACACACACACACACACCACACACACACACTCTGACTTGAAACCATAACAAACATCATGTCCGTGTTTGCTTTCACACTTCACACAGACGCTGGACCAGTGTATGTTTAGCTCTGATTTCAGCCATTTCCAGTCAGTACTGGTAAATAACCAGGACCATCCTTTAGACGGGAAACTGTAATTACACAAATAAACGTGATTATAGTTTTTCTGTCATTTTGTGTGCTTTTGTTGTTGATTTGTGCGTTATCGAAATCATTTTGTTAAGGGAGTAATGATAATCCAATAAATTGATTCATTGATTCATATTCCTACAATCCAACTACATTGATCTGTGCTTGGTGTGTTGTCCTTCCTGATGATACATATCGATTTAAAATGGTTTTAAAAGGTAATCAACTGATTGTATCAATACAAGGAAATAACTCATTGAATTTAAGCACAGCAGACTTTACATGGATGTGTTTTAAAAGCTCTTTTAATAATAAAGATGTTACCATGATGTCATTGCCATGCGCCAGCAGACGACAAAACATAGCATGGAGGAGAAATGGATGATACAGTACCTCCTTTTGGGTCCAGTGTGAGGAAACACTTTGCTGTTAGCACAGACAGGAGTCACCCACTGTGTCCACCGTCGACCACCAGCCCCTTCTGGCAGCGTTCACTGCAGCAGCACATGTAGCGTTCGCTCATTAGCATTAGCTCTGCAAAAGCTGCAGATAACCATCGTTGTTAAAAGAAAAGGTATCAGGTTCAGCCACTGCTCATTTAACCTAAACCGATACTTTTTTATATTAATATTGTATTCATTTAATGTATAGAAACAAGCAGAAAAGTGAGGTAAAGCTAGGGTTGCTACCCGTCCCTTAAAATACGGAATCGTTCCTTATTTGACCATTAAGTGGTGCGTCCCATACTCAGCCAAAATGGAACACTATTTGTTCTGTATTTGCATGAATGACCATAACACTAAACATGTCCATCAGACCGTCACACACATAGTAAAACGCAGGAAATGCCAAAGCCAGCAACATTGTGGCGGTGGGATCTACGTAGGCAAGGCAAGGCAAGGCAAATGTATTTGCATAATGCATTTCATACACAAAGCAACTCAATGTGCTTTCCGTGATAAAACATTCAACAGCTTAAAATCAATAAGAACATTTAAAATCATCAGTAAAATCAATTAAAATCATCAACAAACACATGACATCAACAACATGACCAAAAATCTCTCTCTCAATCATACCCAGTAGAGAAAAAAACAGTGCCTTTAACTTTGATTTAAAAATGTTCACATGTGATGCTGACTTCAGCTCTGCTGGCAGTTTGTTCCACTTATTTGCAGCATAACAACTAAAAGCAGCATCACCATGTTTGCTGTGAGCTCTGGGCTCCACTATCTGACCTGTGTCCATAGATCTGAGAGACCTGCTTCATATCTGACTAACATCTCACTGATGTTTTCTGGACCAAACCCATTTATTCATTTATACACCAGCATCAGAACTTTAATGTATATTCTGAGGCTGACTGGGAGCCAGTGTTAAGATTTTAAAACAGGAGTAATGTGTTCTGATCTCTTTGTTCTGGTTAAGACCTCGAGCTCTGCAACTGAACGTTCAGTTTCTGTGCTGTGATGAAAACAAAAACCTGACTGAAATGTATCAAATATTTTGTTGAATGTTAAGAATTGACTCAGTTGGTTGAAGACCACCTTCCCAATGATCTTGGCCATGAATGGAAGGTTGCTGATTGGTCTATAGTTAGCCAGTATAGAGGCATCCAGTGTTCTCTTTTTTAACAGAG
Source organism: Gouania willdenowi (assembly GCF_900634775.1). NCBI lineage: Eukaryota > Metazoa > Chordata > Actinopteri > Blenniiformes > Gobiesocidae > Gouania > Gouania willdenowi. Next base: position 58,907 of record NW_021144952.1, on the reverse strand, counting down.
GTTTCACAGCAGCTACTTTCAGGGATTTTGGTACGGTGCCTGATTGGAATGAGCAGTTAATTATCTGACACAAATCAGTGACAATTGACTTTACAACAGTTTTAAAGAAGTTTGAGGGTATTGTGTCAAGGCAACATGTTGATTAATTCAGCTGCTGAACAGTTTCCTCTATTGTTTTTAGGTTCACTGTAATAAACTCTAACATTGTAGTTGACTTATCCCTCAGTGGTTGAAGCTGTTCAAGCTTTTTGTTATTTTTCTGGTTTTTTCTGATGTTTGACCTTATTGATTGTATTTTTTCATCTTTCCTTGACCTTTTGTCTTGTGTTTTCTCTCATCTTTTTTGTCTTTCTGTGTCTTGTCTGTCTTTTCGCATCTTGTTGTCTCATGTTTTGTGGGGTTATGTATGTTGTCTCTTCTTGTCTTGTGTCTTCTTTTTTCGTTTTGTCGCATACTTTGTCTTGACTTCTTTGTCTTTCTGTGTTTTGTCTGTCTTTTAGCATCTCATGTCTTGTGGAGGCATATCATCTCTTCTTGTCTTTTGTCTTCTCTTTCCTTGCCCTTTTGTCTCTTATTTTATCTTGTTTTCTTTGTCTTTCCGTGTCTTGCCTGTCTTTTGGCGTCTTGTTTTCTCATGTCTTCTGGAGTTACGTACAGTATAAGTTAAGTTGAGTTTATTATGTTATGGACAATCCCCTTTTACAATAAAAAGAAGAAGCTTTAGCCTTTGCGCTGAATTTCCAGCTGTAGTCCTCAGCTAGCTGTGAATCGGCAACCTAAAGTGCATAGTTAAAAAATATAAACACAATAAATTACATTACATTTGTGAGGCATACAGACATATAACATGTCACACACAATTGGAGCAAGCACAGTTTGAACAAAGATATCAAAACAGTGCATGCAAAGAAGACAGCACAGAGGAGACATGAGAACAATCACAGAGGCCACATTTAAAGTACATACAAGACATAACATGAAGACAGGCAGCAGTGACCATGTCCCATCGAACAAACATATCACATCTGACAGAGTATGTCGTCTCTTCTTGTCTTGTGTCTTCTCTTTTTGTTTTGTCGCAGGTTTTGTCTTGTCTTTTTTGTCTTTCCATGTCTTGTCTGTCTTTTGGTGACTTGCTGTCTCATGTCTTGTGGAGTTACATATGTTGTCTCTTCTTATCTTGTGTCTTCTCTTTTCGTCACATATTTTATCTTGTCTTCTTTGTCTTTCCGTATCTTGCCTGCCTTTTGGCGTCTTGTTGTTTATGTTTTGTCGAGTTATGTTGTCTCTTCTTGTCTTGTGTCTTCTCTTTCCATGTCCTTTCATGTAACGTTTTGTCTTGTCTTTTTAATCGTCTTGTGTCCAACTTTCTTTGTGTGTATAATTGTGTATCTTTGTGAAGTTCCTTCTCTTGTTTTGCTGCATTTGTTGACCAACGTCTCCGTGTGTGTGCGAGGACTTGTCCGGTCGTGCTGTGCTAGCATTGCTGGAGGCTCCTGGAGGCAGCCGGTTTCTTTTTTGCTTATGAAATATGACAATAAAAGCAAACAGTGGCCGTGAAGAATGCAAGCGCTGTTTTCCTTGGTGGTAATTAGCAGGAGGCTCGGAGCGTGTTATTCGCTCTGTAAATGTTTGGGAATTGGCTCGTCCAAGGAGGAAAAACACAATTTGGAATCTCTGCTGTGTTTTGGAAATAAAGTCCTCGGAGCGGCTGAAATACAAACAGCACGAACACCAGGAGGCTTGGCTGAGGAATGTGGAGCAGGTAGTGAACACGTTCCATCACATGGCGTGAAGAATCATCAGAGAACCGGGACACGAGCAAAGAACGTCGACACAGCCAGAAACAGACACGGAAATAAATGAAATTATTTAAAACCAATTTCAAAACATTACAAAAAGCCATAAAATAAAACATATTTTTTAGATACACAGGATTTAAAATAACAAAAGACATAAAATATTTCAAAAACAATTTAAAAAAAAAAAAACGAATTAAAAGGTACAAACAAAAAGCACTCCAATACAAAAATGAAAAAAGAAATAAAAACATTATAAACAACAAAAATCAATAATAAAATTTTTCAAAAAGTTTGAAAAGCCACAAAAACACAACGATACAAATGAAATGAAAGATTAAAAAAACAGGAGCATCCTTGAGATGTTCCTTCCCATGATTCCATTCCATCTAAATGTCACTTCTTTGTCTCTGAGCTTCAGTCTTTGGGATTCCTCGACAAAGAGCAAACCAACAAAAACCGAGAGTCAACATTAGCCACAAACCAACGTTAGCATCACAGCGCGGTGTTGTCCTTTAGCTTTGTGAGGGACTGTGGGAAAAGTCAACAGTCTGTGTGTGCAAACTGAACGATTTCCGCTGAGGCTGTCGCCAGCCGGTTTTTGACGCTGAAACTCAAAAAAGGGGACACTTGGGCCGAACACAACAGTATTCAACGTTTTCTTTCATCTACCTCGTAACAGCAAAATACAATAGAATGAATAATTAAGTTGTTATTGTCCATAAGGTTTAAAAATAAATTTCTCTCTTTATAAGAAAGACTTTTCAGCTGAATACCTATGTATTTGGGTATTAAGTAGTGCTATTTATTAATCCTAGTCCCACTCTTCAGATTTTAGTAAAAGTATTTTAATTTTGCGTATTTAGTCGTAAAATGTCAGATATATTGGCCACCAAGGGTTGAATGCCGGCTATTACAATTGAATTTTGCTACTGGCCCCGCCCCTCCTATAAAAGCTGAGTGGAGGGAGGAGGGTTTCCTCCAATCACAGCCCTCAGTGAGCATTGATTGACAGTTTAATGAGGAAGTCCACTGTGTTCCGTGTGAAAGAGCCGCTGCAGCTGTGATGTTCTGGACTCCGTGTTTCTATAAAGAGCAGATTCTGAGGGTTCACCAAGCTGGACGCATCCCTAGTAAGGCGTTCAGGGCATGTCCCTCCGTAAGGAGACCTCGAGGAAGACCCAGGACATGCTGCAGGGAAGTCTGAGCCTCCCTGCTAGGGATGCTGCCCCCATGACCCGGCAACGGGTAGGCGGAACAGGATGGGTGGATGGATGGATGGATTTCACCACCTTTTTCAGCATTTTTGGTCACTTTTAACCCATTATATTTCTGATGAAAACAAAGATTTACATATTTTAAGATGACTATATACAGTATTATGGCCAAAATAATACTAAACTTCCTGCATAACAGTGGATAATATTCAGATCAATAAATAAATGTGGTTATCACAGATTTATAAAACAATATTTGGACCATCATTTTACAGGTACAGTGGGGGTCCCCGGTCTCTGGCACCTATATTTTTACTTTCTCCTGAGGGCCGAATTGGATGGTCTAAAAGGCCAAAATTGCCCCCCGGGCCTTAAGTTTGACACTTGTGCACTATAACATGAATCACAGCTCAGTGTTGTACGTGCTCATAAATAAAACGGACAAGCTGCATGGCTTTGTGTCGGTCAGCACCAAATGCACTGAGACCTCCCTCTGTGTTCCTCTGTGGGACTGCACACGACAAAGTGAGAGAAGTACAGATACCAGTACCAGCTCTTTCACACCATGTGTTAGCATGCACACTGACGCCCACTCCTTCAGAATAAAAGCAGCATGGACACACTTTCATCCATCCAATGACAATAAACAGAGCTAAACTTAGCCCGGACCCCAAACTGTGAGCGCAAAGGCTGCGTGTTTGAAATGAAATAATAAAACAGTGCATGTTTAGTAAACCGAGGGGTTATAAAGATAAAGAGCAAAAATAATAAAACATGCAGGTCAAAGTAGGAATAATAAAAGACGAGTATAAACAGAGGACGTGAACGTCTGAACATAACAAATACTTCCAATAAAAGACAATAACAGTAATGCAGACGTAGGCAACTCGTGGCCAGTGGGCCACCAGTGTAGTGTTGTGTTCAAGACCACACTATCCAAGACCAAGACTTGCCCGAGACCAGAATGCACCGAGACCAAGACAAGACCAAGACTTCCGGGAGCCGAGACCAAGACCATAAACATTTTTTTTCCAATTTAAAAAAATATATAAATAAATAAAATTATGACAAGGTTCGACTGTTAAATAACATCTCTCTTTAATTTTAGTTTATTTTAAATACGGACAAAAAAGGTGCCGGAAAAAAATTTACTAAAATATTAAAACTACTACTGCTACTGATAAATTCACAATTATTCTACATATTTGAAAACAAGATTTTTATCTCAGCTGAATGTACAGCAAGTGTTTAAAAGCAAGATTCTTGATTCTGATTCTTTGAGTTGTGCAGGTCAACAGGTCACAGATTTCACAAGATCATTTTTTAGTTTGAAAAAGCCTTTACACAGGCCATTTTTATTAATTCACTTAGTTGATATAGTTTAATTTGGTTGCTGTAATGTAACTAGAATATTCAATTACAAAGGTCCCCGACTGTAACTGTAAAAGTGAAACTTTCTGAAATAAAACTACAAACAAGTTGTCAGCAGTGTAAAAAACATAGAGCTACAGGTAGATGTGAAACTAAATAAAACAAACTCAACCCTGGAACAGTCATGTGACAAATCAATCAGCAGTTCTTGTTGGGAAAGATTATTATGGATACAGTGGAAACAGAAACAACCAAAATAGTTATATTATGAACCTGTTTATATTGTGGGGAACATATTATATACATAAATGTAATTGGAGTCTAAAGCCACAAAAAAAACACCACTTTAAAAAGAAAATAGACTAATATAAGACCTCATTACAGTTATTTGACTCATTTTGGACTTGTGCAACTCTGCGGTGCTGACGCGCTGGTGACGACATAAACCAAGATGGTGGCTGCCTGGACTACAGCCGACACTATTTAATAAAAACCTTAAAAGACATGGATATAATGAAAAGAGTGGATGGACAGAGGCATAAACATGGGACTTAATAAACACACACGAACCTCGGTACATACCTGTCAAGTTTTAAATTTGAAAATAAGGGAAATTTTCTGGCGCCCACTACGAGACGTCCCACCCACTTAACCAAGCTCCAGTCTCCCTTATATTTTAAGATAGATGTATAATAAATCTAAAATACCCACTTGTCAACCACTTACTAAATACAATTATGTGATTAGAATCCGGTAGGTCGACCTTTATTAACAATAAAATGCTGTGAACATTCCTCCTAGGGCTGGGTGATATGGACCAAAACTCATATCTCAATATATTTTCTCAAAATGATGATATACGATAAAAATCTTGATAATTTTATCAAATAAAGTCTGACCAGAAAGACAATTCTGGGTTAAATTTGCTGATGCTACATTTATTAACAAACAGCTGATCAATATGTGCACTCATTAATCATCTAAATGAGCCTTACATATTGTTCTGAGAAGTAAAAGCAGCGAGTCCTAAAACTAGTATTTTGATACATAATAAGCTATATATATATATATATATATATATATATATACATATATTTATATGAAATATTATAGTTTTCTATATCGCCAAAATAGAAAACTCGATACATCTTGAATCTCGATATATTGCCCAGCCCTAATTCCTAAATTATAAAACAGCCTAAATAAAAACATAAATGTGTATATGAAGCACGTGTTTATTTAATAGACTTACAGTTCATATACAAGTCAACACGTTGCATATTTATTATTAATTTCACATTGTTTGTCTTTAAGTTAGATATTAACATTTTATTTTCATTATATTATCTCATGCTCACTCGTGGTTCTCTGGTATTCACTAATGACTTATTAAACACATTTATTACAGACTTTACATTCTTTAACACTTTTTTAAAGCAGTGTAAATTTGTGGAGCTTGTGATTGATTGATTTTTAATGGTGACTTCCGTCATTCCTTCCACTGTGGTAGATGTTAAAATCTCAGTTATTAATCTAATAGAACGTGTAACTGTGTCACATCCTGCTGCTCTTTAGGAAGATAAACTCACTGTCACATTTCACAACGTATTTACACCAGTTCTTTGTTTTTTCACCAGAACGTCTTCATTCATCATCTCTTTTCTGAGTTGTTTTCGTGTTTGTTGCCGCTTTCAGCACTAATTTCGCGAGGCTAGTGACGGCGTTCAGTTTAGTAAGACATCTTTCATTTATTACATTAAAATACGGGATATTTACGGGGAAATACTAGGGAAGGTGGCAAGAAAGAGGCGTAAAATTGCGGGAGTTTCCAGGCCAAAACGGGATACTTGACAGGTATGCCTTGGTAAACAGAACAGGCTCCACCGGCTGGCAGGCACTAGGACCCAGAGACGGAGTAAATGCATCTTCACAGGCTGTAATATCACCAGTTTATCATTTTACCTGTTGTTAGACACTATCTTTACCAGGGAGATAATATTTATTCATGGTGATTGTTTTCTGGAGTTTTACTGGGATTTTTTTACCGGTGATTAGTTCATATCTCCTTCGCGCTCCACGGTCCAAACTGAAACCGGAGCCAGACACACACACACACACACACGAGTGTGTCATACGCGTCACTCTACGTCATTATACGGGATTAAATGATAATAATATGGATTAAAGAATGAATAAAGGATTGTTTATCCCGTTCTTTTACGTGTTATTATCACATTATAAAAAAGTTTAAAAATAGCAGGAATTAGTGCTGGTCGCAAACGGTCTTGAGAGAAAATCCCGAGTCCGGGCAGCGCGAGTCCGAGACAAAACCGAGTCAAAATGCTTCAGAGTCTGGGACGAGACCGAGACCTTTAAAATTTGGTGTCGAGACCAAGACCGGTCTCGACTACTACAACAATACACAAGTGGTCCTCAGTTTGTCTTTGCGTGGCCCCCAAAAAAACACACAAAACGACTCCAAAAACAGAAAAATACTAGAAAAACACACAAAACAGCAAAAATACACAAAAAACCCTGCAAAAAAACAACAAACAACCAAAATACACAAAAAAGCAAAAATACACAAAACCTCCAAAAATTCACAAACAGGGGCGTAGCACCACATTTTTGGCCCTGGGTACAAACCATCTTGTTCGGCCCCTACTGTAAGTTATGTACACTTTTTTTTTCTTCGCCCGGAAACTGTACTAGTATTCTCTAGCTTTCTTTTTTCTTCACATTAACCCAGAAGTTCCCAACTTTTTTTGGATTGTGACCCCATTTTATTATCACAAATGTCCGGCGACCCCAGAGACTTTTTTTTCTTCCTACAAATAGTTTTTGATCATGTTTATTAAAGTGTGTTACAAATACAGAGTACAGTAGCCAGGATTAGTGACAAAGTGACCAGTGTGCCGCCTTAGATATGTTTATGCTGCATTTTTTTTGAACTACATTTATATTTGAGAATGTTTAAGTATAAGATACAGTTATTTGACATTTATTGTGTGTGATGTGTATTTGAAAAATAATAATTAAAAAAATAAAAATAAAATTTTAATCCTTTTTACCTTTGGTTTTTTTTTTTTTTTTTACAATTACTAGACATTATAGGCGACCCCATTTTAATTCCAGGTGACACCACATGGGATGCTGACCCTAAGGTTAAAAAAAAATCTGCAATAACCTAATGACGCCATATCCATTGCTTGTATTTTATAAATCTGTTGTACGATATTTTAGTTATTTATTGAAAATTGTGTTTGTGACATATTTTTGTTACAATTTAGGGGCGGCTGGTAATTTTAATTTTTTTTTGGTGGGGGGGAGGGGGGCATTACTAACACACACAAAGCAAACGTGTACAAAGGTTAATAAAAGGTAAACATATAATAATTAGAATCATGGGGACACTCTGGACACCTACTTAAGACTTTGTGGCAGCAAAAAGTCGTCTTCATATTATTTTTTATTTTTAATAATTTAACTTCAAATTAAGATTTGACATGCAAAAGGAATGTTCCAGCATTTAAAGGTGCAAGAGTGCACGTAGTTTATTTCAAACAAAATAATATATTGCCTAAAAAAGATGTGTGTTTTAAAGATTTCCCTGATTTCACCTTCTCTCCCTGTCCTTTCTTCTTTTTTTTATTTTTTATTTTTTTTTTGTGTTTCCGGCCTGGTTTTCCTTTCTTGAGGAAATGCATGATGCTGTGTATCTGTGTATCTCCTGCTCCTCATCCACAGCGGCAGAAGCACATGTGGGTCGTACCGAGGTGGTTATTGTTTGTAATAATTATTGTTAATAATTATTGTTATTGTTATTGTTAAATTGTAATAATTGTTTTAGTGCAAAACTGTGCTTAACAACCTGCTTATTTTCACACAGGGCCATTTTCATACCAATATAAATAATCTAAAAATATTTAAAATGCCTTTTCGTACATGTATAAAACAGACTTCTAAACACAAAATAACATACAAACACAAAAAACACACAAACACACAAGTTATTCTTAAAAAATGCAAAATAACAAATCAACACACCAAAATACAACAAAAAAAAAAACACACACACAAAGATGGCAAAAATACACAAAATATTCTAAAACACACATACACACACACCAAATAACTGAAGAATACAGACAAAAACAGCAAATACACACAATAACTATGGAAATACACAAAACAGACACTCAAAAGTTGATTCACAAACACACAAAGAACAACAAAATTATATAAAAAACTGCAAAAATGCAAAACACAAACAAAAATACACAATGACTCCAAAAACACTCAAAACAGAAAAACACACAAAAAAGCAAAAATATACAAATTGATGCAATTACACACAAAATGACTCGTAACGCAAAACAGCTAAATCTCCTGGATGACAGAAAAGTATACAAAACAACAAAAAAATCTATGACAGAAAAACACAAATCACTTAAAATACTCAAAATTATTTCTTAAATAAAGATGGATAACTAGCAAAATTTACAACAATAATATCAGTTTAGGGAATAGAGAAAAAAATAATTAATATCACAGCAGTGGGGATAAAAATAACAATAGCATAAACAATTAATAATAATAATAATAATAATAATAATGTTACGCACAGTAATAATTAACGCTAGAAAATACAAATAAATAAACGTGAAACATTCCTTCAGGTAATTAGATAATAAGAATGATTTGCTTTAAATTTGATCTTTTTGGATGAATGGTTTCCATTCTCTATCACATACTTTGGTCTGAGTATTTATTCAAAAGTCATTTTTTCCCTTAAATATATTTATTTTAGTTGGGATGACTTCCAGTCTGAGTTCACGGACGAGCTGCTGGCGCCACCTCGTGGTCAAAGTGTCAGGCTCTGATCCTGGAGGTCTGCTGTCCTGCAGCGCTGCTGATAAAACCCATGTTTATTCCTTCATTATTATGGATTAGATTAGATTACATATTTATGCACACATGGATATGAGCGTACGTGTGTGTGTGTATCCATTTTCATAAAAATACAAATACAAAATAAATACATATTTCATAAAGATGTTCAATAAATAAATATGAATTCAGTTAATCCATGTAGATACAATTCAGTTATTTGGTAGAAATTACAGAGACACAGGGGGAGACCCTATTTTTTGTTCCGCTTTATTGCGTTGCTGGGGGTAATAATTATCTGTGGCACTCACAGAGCAGCACAAGTTGATGGAGAGTCTACCTGAAGTGTCTGAGAGAAGTCCATAAAAAGACTTCGAAGGTTGTTATTTACAGTAAGAAGAATACTTTTTTTTTTTTTTTTCGATTGCTGACAATTGGTCTAAACTGAAGTCACATGTTCAAACTCTTAACACAGTCTGCAAAACAGAAGTCCATGTGGACTAAACTGTGAATCACTTTTCATTGCTTTCACACAAAATGCATTCAGTGTCCACAGTCACCAAAATTCACTCTCTTTTTTCTCAGTCACTAATTCTACACCTAAACACTAAACTTTTACAGCACATTTTTCAAAGGCCAACACACTTTGTCCAAAACAGTTAAAAACACAATCAAAACAGAATGATAGGGGGAAAAAACATGGGAAATGACCAAGAGGGTCTCTGCAGCCACATTGAAATATATCGAGAATAAAAATAAATAAAAGAAATGCAATTCCAAACACAGCTGAGTGTAGTTGTCAGCTGAAAACTGATTCAGGTGATCTGTGTTTGGCATCATTAGAAATAAAGGAGTGGCTTCCGATTCTTTTTCCTTAGCAAGCATAAGACCAAGAGCTTCATTATAGATCACATTGTGCTTTCTGAGATTCTGCATTCTGCTGTTTACAGTAATCTTTAGTACTTCTGCTAAGGAACAGTTGTTCTTGTTTACTGTAAATTGCTGCACATCTGATTCAGTCGTATTGCTATACTGTATATTACATTAAAAACAACAAAAATCATTTAAACTTGAAAGATAAGATGTATTTTATGGAAAGTTCTTTGTTGTTAGTATTGTGTAGTTTTTCTAAAGTGAGCTCTGTTTGCTAGTGTGGTGGTTGAATGAGTTTCTTTTAAGATGTGTATGAAATGTTTTGTTGGTGAGAAACACTTTTGGGGATAAGAGTAACTGTTGAGCTGAGACTATGTTGAGAGTTTTGAACATGTGACCAATGCTTGTTAACAATTGAAAAAAAACTGTAATGCAGCCAATGAGGTATTTTATTTGTGAAACATGTAAAATGTGTCTTTTCATGAGTTAATTTAAGTCTTGTATTTTTTCTTCTTATTCTGATGGCACTGGACGTGTAAAGATATGTTAATAAATGGCTGTTAAAACCCAAGAACGATGTTGACCTCGAATGAACTCGGAGGTGTGTGTGTGTGTGTGTGTGTGTGTGTGTGTGTGTGTGTGTGTGTGTGTGTGTGTGTGTGTGTGTCTTAACACTTGTGGATTTATTTGTTTTTGGTTTCCTTGCTTGTGACCTCAAAAATATGTCATGTGGTGCAAATTAGTGACTTCCCCCATTAGTTCCTGTTAAGCACTGACTCTGTTATCGTAAATCAAAAGAAGGTGGTTATACTGGTTGATCAAGTGAGTCATTGGTGAGTGAAAGCTGCAGGTTGTTAAACGTATGAAGGTCTCAGAGCGATGTCTGAGGAAACGTCAACAGTCGGTAAGTGAAAATCCAATTGCCTCAAACTTCTTTAAAAACAGCTTTTATTCTGAAAAATGACTGGTCTTCAGGAGAATCATCCTTTAACAAAAGCTTAAACAGAGAATTAGTGACATCACAGACTTCACTCTGAGTTCAAAACAAAAAAAAGTAGGAAGTGCATTATATGACGTTTGAAAGGTAAACAGGGTCTGAATGTGGGGCCGTGGATGTGCTGCACATTTTCTTGGGGAGACGCAGGCATTTCTTAAACTAAATTAAGGTGAAGGGGGGCCGTGGAGGTGCGGGGCCACATTTCTAACTACTCCTAAAGGTACAATTTATCCCAAAAATGACTCAAGTACATGTCATGGAGTACTGTAAATGTAACGCGTTACTACCCACCACTGTTCATCATAGTTCATCCATATCAACTTTATGAATCAGGTATAGCTTGGTGGTCACCCTCTCCATGTCACTGAAGGTCAGGGTTCCATTGTGCAGAGAGAGAGGTTGCAGGAAAAACAGCCAGTTGTCCTCTGAAAAGTTGGAGAGTGTTGTATTGAGAAAAGCAGTGAAATCTGCACTTGCCAGGTCTGCATCACATGGAAGGAGATGCCACAACTTAATTTTACTTAAAGGGGCAGTATTATGCTATTTTTCACCCATCTCCATTTGTTCTAAGAACCCCAACAACATAGTGTTTTAGGTTTATTTTCCCAAACTCGCCTGTTTTCCAGAGTTTTAGCCTCTGAAAAGTCACTTTCAGCTGTTTTGGGGTCTACTTATGCATATTCATGAGTAGGCGTGTCTGTAGATGCTGACTCCACACAACAGCTGATCACTAGCAAATTTTTTTTTGATATCCACACACTCTTGTTTTTGTTTTCAGCCAAAAAACTGCACATCACAATAAAACACATAGCTATTTAAGCGGCTATTGTGATTATGAGTCACACAAACACTGCTTCAGGGTGCGTGTGCACCGTGCTTCAGCAGCAGCGGAGTCAGTTGGCTGCTTCAAACACTCACCGGAGCTGCTACATTGTTTTCTTCTCCTCCTCACCACTACTTATTACAGGAATAGTTCATTCAAGGTGATAGTCCACTGTTCTGTCCCACCGCTGTGTTGCATTGGGACACAAACACGTCAGATCATCTCAAAGACGAAATGATTTGGTATAACAGATACAAAAATGGAACTGATTGTAACTGCTCCCTGGGCGCTACATCGTGGCTGCCCACTGCTCCTCATGGAGGGGTTAAATGTAGAGAACACATTTTGTGTATGTAGCTTTACACATATGACAATAAAGTATAATGTACGGTATATTCTATATTAAACTGCAGTGTTTGTTTTACCTGTGAGATAGTTTGAGAGGGAGAAGCTCACATTCTTAAATAGGGTAGGAGGAGCCAGGATTGTCAGGAGGAGGAGCTTCTGCTAGGTGACACCAAGTAGCGAGAAAAATCCAACTGTCCCGTTTAAAGCTGACTTTTTACAAAATGTGGAATAACAAGGGAGGGAGGAAACAGAATTTTTTTAACTTTGTCCCTTTGAATAAGGCTAAAGGGATGTATATCACTGTAGCAAAACTGTTAGAAAGTGATTTTTTTCATTATACCTCCCCTTTAATGCACTTATGCAATATAAATTAAAAACTTTGTTGTTGCTTTTTTTGAAAAGCAAAGGCTACTGGGATATCTAAAAAATGTTAGAATATTCAATAAACATTTACTTTCTTTAAAAAAAACTTGTCTGAAAACTTATTCTAGGCTATTTATGCACGAAAAAAAAAAAAATAGTGGAAAAACTTTGATATTCGGTATTCGGCCAAGCGTTTATATTTCATTCGGCTTCTGTCTTGGTTTGTGGATGGTGTGGACCCAAATGCAAGGAGAGATGGAGACAGAATGTATGCATAGCGTTCTTGGAACCAGTGCATGTTTATTTCTCCAACAAACTTAACTAAAATCCAAAAGAGACAGGAGGTACAGGGAGCAAGGACCAAAACGCAGCAGGACACGAGGAGGGTGGAGAACAGACAGTGAACCAGTGTCCAAGCACTCAGCTGATTAGGAATGGGCCACACCTGGGTGGAAACATGAGGGAGCTAATTAGTCACCAACCAAGCACACATACATCACTGGGGGGTGGAGCCACAAGCAGGAACACTTGAAACACAGACAAGAGTTAAACTAGAACACAGAATAAACAAAGACTCAGAATAAAAGTGCTAAACACAAACAGAACCTGACAGCTTCGGCCTCGAATTTTCATTTCGGTGCGTCCATATTTTAAATCCCTGGTAAGATAACTAAGCCAACAAAAAGACTATTCTGGAAGAAAATAGAGATTTTAATTGTGTGGGAACAGATTCATTTAACCACCAAAGTGCCGGTTAAATATGTTTTATGTGTGGCAAGAAATAAGAAATTAGCATGTGTTGACCACGTGATCATGTGTAATCAAACTTCAAATTACTTTTTGTCGCCTTTCAAATACATTAACTAAAAATTTTTTTTTATATAACATTGTGTTCATGTAAACTAAGATGTGTACGAATTTGAAGATGCAAGACACTGTTTTATTTCTTGATGTCAATTTATTTTATTTCAATTTAAACTATTTTTAAGTAGACATTTACATGATCAATATAAATCAAATCAAATCAAATTAAATTAAACATTATTCTACATTATTTGAACTGTATAGAATTTAATTCACTGTATTGTCTTCATTGAGAAGGTATTTTTTTGGCTCCAGGAGGACTTTAATCCAGGTGAGATGAGGCAAAATGGCTCATTGTAAAGTAAAAGTTGCAGACCCCTGGTATAGTTGTCGTTTTTCAGAATGCATTTATGTGAGCAGTCAGCACTGTTGCAGCTTAGGTTGTTTCTGACTGTGTGAAACACCTGTGTCACCGCGGCTGCAGAGAGAGTTTTGACATAGGACACTGTGTCCCAAACTTTATTCCCTCATACCTTAGCCTTTATTTTTTTTTTATTGCTTATGTTATACATTATTTATTTGTCTTTCTTGTGTCTCATCCAACATTTAGGACTTTTTATTTATTTATTTTTCATGTTTTGCCCATTCTAGAATTTGAACTTCACCTTTTGGTGTATTTTAAAAAGTTGTGCCACAAATTATTATTGATGAATGAGAAAAAAATCTGTCTGCATTAAAAAAAAAAAAATCTATAATGTTAAATAGTAAATTGAAAAATGTGACAAATTTCTGTGTACCTCCTGAGAGGTGTTACCCCAGTACGGGAACCACTGAATATACAGAAATTTTTACAAACATTTTTAATCTGGGGAATGTATAGTGTACTGTATATACTGTATATACACACGATTTCTCTATAAAAGCAAGGAATTTCATAAATCCTTTACAAATTCCGTGTGCATCTAAATGGATTAATGACACTAAACCAAGTCCGGACCAAGTCTGTTCTGATCTGAGGTGATCCGGATCCGTGGAAACAACACACTGGAACTCCATACAGTATCCTTGCTAAAAGCCAAAATATATGAAAACACAATAGTTATAACTCTATACATTTCACAACAAACCTAACGTCCCTGACTTCCCACCTTCAAACACAACCTCATTTGGCCATCCATGAAAAAGCTACTCCCACTTTTCTATAGCAATACATACTTCCTACGGGCACTGCACTTGTTCATGCAAATACGGAACAAACAACGTTCTGTTTTAAATGCACCATTCAATGGCCAAATAAGGAACGATTCCGTATTCTAAGGGACAGGTTTTCTTTTTAACTCAAATTATCGACCACGAAGCACAGCAACGATTCTCCTCTGGTTCTCCTGTTTCCATATGGTGACAATAGGAATGTAAACAGAGAGCTTCAGCTTCTATTGCAGCGTTTCACATTCCTTCCAAACCAGTTGTGCTATTGTTGTCTTGTCAGGTGACGGATATATAGCAAGGGTGATAAATCACCTGCATTGTCACTTTTGTACAGGTATATGACATTTGTTCTCTGCATGTAATCCCTCCTAACGAGCAGTGAGCAGTCATGGTGTAGCACCATAGGAGCAGTTAAGGTTCAGGGACTTGGTGATGGCCAAGGTGAGATTGGAACTGCTGACTCTTCGATTACAAACCCGCTTTCTTAAAAAAGCTTGAAAATGTTTCTTGTTTACCTTTATTATTGTATTGTACAAGGTTTTTTTTTTTTTGCTTTTTTCTTTGGTTTTCTTGTTTTTTAATTGTTGTCTCTGTGTTGCAGGCTCGGAGGAGTCAGAGCTGAGGGTTCTCCTGCTCTGTAACAACGGCCCAGAGAGAACCAGAGTTCTCAGCCTGGTGATGGGAGTGGGAGAGCTGCCCATCGATGAACCCGAGTGCTGCCTGAGGTTCCGAGTTCCCATAGCTTTAATGAAGAAGACAGAGATGGTTGTGGTGGTTCCTCCAGACTTGCTGTTCTCCAAAACCTCGGAGAAGAAGACTCGTGAAATGTTGGAGATCTGCGTAAAGCGCTGTGATCCCGGCCCTCATGTCTTCCTGCTGGCCCTGCAGCCTGAATACTTCAGTGATCAGCAGATGAAAAAGATCAGCAGCATCCTGCACATGTTTAGTGAGGACTCCTTCCATCGCTCTGTGATTCTGGAGCTGTCTCCACTACAGCAGAGCTCCCACAGGTCGGTCTCTATTTCTATTTGCATTCATAGGCTTTCTAATAATAACTTATGTTATGACGGTGTGTAAATATATTTACAGGTGCCAGCAGAACCATCAAGCCTGGTTGGAAATGACCCAAAAGTGTCAGAACCGAGTTCTGTCTCAGCAGGACTTTGAGCGCTCTGAGTTGATGACTGTCTTTAGTGAAATTCTGTGGGAGGAGCCTCAGGGCAGCGCTTTGAAATCAGAGGCAGCTCCTCAGCATCAAAGAAAAGAGAAAGAGTCCGGGGACACTGGTGAGTAGGAGGAGAACCTGCATTCTGCTAAAGCTTCTCATTTAGGTGGAGAGAAGACATTCAGCTTTAGCAGTAGCATCGCTCTCCAGTCTTTGTAGATTTAGCTTCTGGATAACGTGGCCACTCCCCTTCACCTTTTGACTCTACACAGCAAGCAATTAGCAATCGTCTTCACAGACACAAATGTCATGTAAAAAGTTTAAAGTAGGTAAAGTGTCATCTTTTGTTTTTTCTTTGTTCATTAAAGTCTTACCTTTATATGATCCATCAGATGGAAAATAAGAAAATATGTAAAACCTCTGTTCATCTATTTCAAAATTTTGCCAATTCCGTTCGAGACTTTGTTTGTTTTTTTCCTGGTGATTTAACTCATTCCTGTCATGTTTCCGTTTCGTCGTCTCATCATAGGCTATTAAAACTTCCTGCCGAACATGCTTCCTACGGTTAAAGAAGAAGATTGTCATTCATTTTATAGTTCTCACTGTGTTTCCGCTAAACACATACGTTGATTTCACATCCGTCCATATTCTACACTTGCTAAAGCTAACATTAGCCCACCTGCTTTAGGGTTAAAAATAAGGTGGAAATGTGCAATATTGTCCCAAAACTTGCATGTGAGGCTATATTTTGTGTCAAATTATAAGTACCGCTTGATGTCGCTCTGGATGCACAGCTCCAGTGAGCTCCTGTGTCTCTCTTTCCATGTTTTGACCGGAAAACTCTTGTGTCACGTTGATGGCAGGAGCGTCAGGCCAGAATCAGCTGAGCAGCATGTGTAATTTACACAGGGATGGCACAATGTTCACAAATGAGAATGTGCATGACTACTCAGGAGCTCAGAGCAGCTGGATGATGCTCAGTAGATCATCTTCAAATGGTGCAGATTGATTGACAGACTCTGTTGCTGCATTAACCCAGATCAATGGCATCAACAGATCAAAGTTTCAGGACCTAGCGTAGCAACCACATGAAATTAGGGGGAAAATAAATATGGGTTTTAGGTTAGGTTCTCAAGTCGTTTGTTTGTTTTGTTTAAAAAAAAAAAAAACATTTTTATTTGTATATTTTGTTTTCTACTTTATTAAATGTTTGTGCAGCATATAGTCCACCAGCCTTCAACTGAACTTATTCAAATGTCATTTTGTGCTTCTGTGCACTCACCTCTCTACATTGAACTGAATTGAATTTAAATAGGGCGGTCTCACCCACGTCTACACTCGCACCTACTAGTGGCACAATGTTAGTAAATTCCCCACAGCAGGTGAGCAAACAGCGCCATGCACCAAAGGAATTAGGGACGCACCTGGTTTACCACCTTTTATTTCAGATCTTAGTGAATCCGCCCCTCAGTGGTGTGGTGGTTTCTTAAATAGTGAATAGGTAGCGTTTTGTTTGCTGTTTCACCAAGACTTATTTCCGTGTTACAGGAATTACAAACTGCAATCCTTTGCTCTCTCTTTTTTTGTGTAATACTGCTGAACTGCCGACATGCTAAGCTAAACGTGCTCCAGGTGACTGTTGTTACCCTGTGTAGCAGAGGCATGCGCAGGGCACACATGCGCACATGACCTGGTGGGCGGGTCTGTCAGTCATCTCACAGCAGAAGAGGAGAGTGGCTGACTTTATGACAGACTTTAAGACCTTTGCGGAGGTAGAAAAGATCGGCGGAAAAGATCTGTTTCATATGCAAGGATTGGCCAATCCCCCAAAATATGGGAAACCAATCGATCGGTGCATCCTTCATTTTTTCCGTTTGTTTTTTGTGATAATAGAAAATCAGGGCTCGGGGTATTGGCCAGGGAGTTTTTCATTTTTCAAAAGAGGACACAGCAGTACAAGTTTGGGAACTGCTGTCCTAACCTGTTCTACTTACCCAGTCTGATCGCTCCATTCGTTTTGCTCTGTTTATATTCCACACACTGGAGGATGCGTTCAAGCCCATTGGGGATGAGTGAAATTGAATTAGCCGGCCTGTCGGAATGAATTAAAGCCCTGAAACTTTGAGCCTGGTTTCCTCTCCTCTGCAGTGCAGGATCTAGACGTTAACAAAGATGAACAACTGAAAAAGTCTTTTCAGCTGTCATTTCAACCCGTAAATAACACATCAGTAAAGGAGAACCTTTGATCATTTTCATGATCACAGAAAACGGACAGAGAATGAAAAATGGCCCGAGGAAGACCTCACATACATGTTTTGGACCATATCACACGTTTCCATGAAAAACAGCCGGCTGAGTGTTTAGTAAGTTTGGCAAACAGGCGTCAAACGTCTCATGATTTTAGCACAATCCTCCCAGCTTCTGTAAGTCATCTGAAGCATATGAATTAGGGCTGGGATTGTCACTATGTAATTAATTATTAATTACAATTAAGATTTAATTATAATTGTAATTGTAAAAAATCTGTTGCTGTTGTAATCATAATTGAGTTGTAATTGAGTTCAGATAATTTACTTTTTAATACTAATTGACATTGAAATTCTAGAAATTACCAAGGCATAAAAATGGAAACATTTTGGTATTTTTTTCTGAGATAAGGCTATAGTAAGGCATAAAAATAGAACATTTTGGATTTTTTTTCCTGCAATAAATGAAGTTAATGTATTAACTTAGGTTCTGAAGCAGAACCACGCCAAAAACCACACCCTCAATCACCTGACTCATCTACTTATACACAGTCGTCCTCCTCAACTGCGTTGGATCGAACACTTTAAGGAAGAAAACCAAACAACAACACGCTTTGCACACCGCCCACAAGAAGGCCACAAAACGCTAAAGCAACTTACCATGGAAGCAGAGCTGTCTCTACGACTCCGAAGACAACCTGATGGCAGGAATATTTCAAACCGGGGATAATCCAATCTTTATCCATCAGTCAGAGTAAAGTCCAGCAGCACTGCAAAGAAGCTTATGGTCAGTGGTGAAAATACAGCGACCTCGCCTTCGCCGCGCTGCCTTTGTTGCGCCGCCTCCGCCGCGCTGCTTTTTCCTGTGCCCTGCCTTTGCCGCGCCACCTTCGCTGCGATTTTTGTTGTTGTACTAACACATCCAAGAACAATGCTGGAGTTGTAGTTGTAGTTCTAGTAGTAGTAGTGGCTCCAGGAGGAGTGTGTTAAAGTTTGAGCTGACGATTTTCAAGAATTGGCCAATTTCCTATTAACACAAAATGCAGAGACTCTCGATACAAAATAACACAATAAAAAACAAATTTTGCTTCTCAATGACTTTTTTGATCGGGAGGCCAAAACAGAAGCTTGTGAAAAAAAATGTATTTTCCTATATTAAATTGTCTTCACTTTGTAGGGGGAGCTAACGCGCCAATTTCCGTATTTCCACATTGAGTTGTTTAGGGCAAAGAGTTTAACAACTGACTCACATTTGACGCAAATCATAGTTTGTATGCACAAATGGCAGCATTTTCAAAAAATGCAAATTTTCAAAAAATTTTGGCCAAAATACAAGTTATCAAAAATCTATGGATAACTTTTTATGTTCCACTTCTCTCGATGATCTCTAGCGATTTTGAGCCCATCAGTGAAACACCCTAGGTGTCACAGTGTGGACCCAAACGCAGAGAGATGGTGGCAGAATGCAAGTGTAGCATTCTTGGAACCAGTCCATGTTTATGGAGCTAATCAGTCACAAACCAAGCACATAGACATCACTGGGGGGTGGAGCCACAAGCAGGAATCTCTCAAATACAGAGCCAAGAGTTAACACTAGAGAACAGAATAAACAAAGAATAACACAAGGGCTAAACACAAACTAAACAGATCCTGACACTAGGAGGCGTGAGTTCAAATACAACGTTTGCCCCATTATGCATTCTCTTCACTCTGTAGGGATGCTAGCGCGCCAATGTCCGTTTTTCCACATTGAGCTGGTTTAGTGCCGGGAGTTTAACAGCTGAGTCACATTTGACGCAAATCCAACTTTGTATGTGCAAATGGAGCATTTAAAAAAATAAAAATAAAATAAAAATTAGGCCCTGCAAACACTGTAAAAGTTAGCAAAAATCCATGGCTAACTTTTGGTGTCCCACTTCTCTAGATGATCTCCAGCGATTTTGAGCCCTGTCAGTGAAACGCCCTAGGAAAAGTTTGTATTTTCCAAAAACTTAATATTTTGTAATTTTTGGCCAAGATTCACGGCTCCGCCTTGCAAACACCGTGAAAGTTGTCAAAAATCCATGGATAGCTTTCGGTGTCCCACTTCTCTACATGATCTCCAGAGATTTTGAGCCCTGTCAGTGAAACGCCCGAGGAGAAATGGATCAAAATACAATGTGAGCGAAAATAGATTCTGGACTTCCTGTGTATTTTTTGGCGTGGTCTCAATGATATTCTTTAGCCAATAAACTAACAGCAGCAATGGAGAAGGTTGCAATATGGCTACATAATTCATGTCTCACATTAAAAGTAAAGAAAACAGCAACATTGTACTTTGTAAATAAATATAAACTGTCATCCTTTCCAAACATAACTACAAGGGGAAATAATACAAAATGTCACTGAATATCATTATCTGGGTGTCATTTTAGACCCAACTCTTAGTTTTAAAAAACATATTAAACAGATGTACCAGAGTCTCAGGTACAATACCAAAACTTTCAAATGTATTAGAAACTCGTTACCACTGGAGGCTGCTCAAACCTATTTTAATGCAATGATTATGTCTCGGTTTTATTATTGTATTACGTGCTGGTCACAGGCGAGTAAAACCGCTTTGAGGCATTTGGAAACTTTGCACAAACAGTCGCTCAAAATCCTCGACCGAAAACCAAGACAACACCATCACTGTTCAGTCCTTCAAAAATATAGACTAACATTCAAAAATTTGCATTAATACGATTGGCCCATAGAATCTTAAATAATTCTGCACCAGCACCTCTGAAGAACTTTATACAGTACACTTCTGCTGTGACAACTAGAACCACACGAGCCTCCACCAGGGGGCAGTGTACCATACCCAGATGTAAAACTTCATTCGCACAATCATCCTTCTCATAGAAAGCAATAAATGAATGGAACGATTTCACAACAGACCTGAAAAGTAAAAGTGACTATTTTCTGTTCACTGCAGAACTTAAAAAGTGTCTGTGGAACAATCAAAGCTGCTCACATGGACATTGAGGTGGACACTATGTTTGAACCACATGAAAACTTACCGATAATGTGTATATATTCATGAACGAGAACAGATTAACGTGTATTTTATAAAATGTATTGTATTGAACTTGTGGTTAGTTTATAAATAATGACAGAATGAGAGAATGTATTGTCCAGGTGTGTTGCTGTAAATGAGAGGTGTGGATGTAATGTACAGATGTGAGGCTGTTCATGTCTGTGCGTGGGTCAGTGTCAGTGAGTGCATATTCTGAGTGTTCTTGTACATTTTTTACCATTGTAATTTATTGCATGCTATTGTATGTGTTATACAGGTAACCAGGGACTACAGATGGAAACTAGCTGATTAGCTATACTCTGGTGTAGAACATCTTTGTTTTTTTTTTGGTCAATTTTCATGATTCTACGATTAATTAATGTTTTTGGCAATTCCTATCTCGTAATGCATTTTTGGTGTATTTGGGGCTGCTGATGCGTCAAATTTTTGCATTTAGTTTGCATTTTTGAGACTCTACATAATGGTTCAGTGGGTGAAAAGTAGGTGAGTTGGTTCTGACACCGGGAAGGAAAGAAAGAAAAAAAGAAAGAAAGAAAGAAAGAAAGAAAGAATATTAATCCAACCCAATATCAATGTTTCCCCCTTTTTGATGAACTATACGTTTTTTCGGAAAGTGCAGGGTCATGCCAACAACATGACAAGGGTCCCTGGTCACTGACGGGCATGTTTCGTTTGCATAGGCTCCGCCCCTTCCCTCGTAGTTTGGCCACTACGAGAGCAAGACGCCCTTCGCCAGTTCGTGACGCTCGGGCCTAATGAGAAGAAGACGGCTTGAGGACTGAAACAAGACAAGCACAGTGAACTAAGCTACTGTTTGGTTCCACAGATGAATGCAGAGGCATGTGCACAGGTCTTGCATTAAACAGTCACGTGAACGACAAGTAAATAAATGTGTCACAGCTGGAGGGCGGATCGGGCCGCATTTTGTTCTTCCGAGTCTGACCCAACAGTGAAAACCTCATTTTTTCTCAAAGAAATTACATAATTACATAAGCACCAATTTTATTAACAAACAACTGTTAATCTCAACATCACATCAGTGCATGGGTACCAAGCGAATGTCAAACACAAATAGGAGCGCAGTTCACACAAGATACCCATTAGATTTATTTACATAATCCGTGAATCAAAGATAAAGATAGTCCATGTTATTGTGCAGAAAAATCAATGTTTCAACAGTGTATTCCTTTAAAATTGTCCTCCTCAGCTCCATTCTCCTTGCCTCGCGGATCACTGCTCTCACTGTTATACAGTTAAAGCTTCATTCTTCAGGGCTTTAGCAGCTGCAGCAGGAAAAACGGTGCTCGCAAACAACACTATGTGACCGAACCCGAACACCATTTCTGCAGTCGGGTTGCGTCAGGGTTTGGTAGTGTATCCATCCTCTAGTTACAGTATCAGCTCTAAACAGTTGATGCGCGCCCCCCACGGTGGCTTGGCTGATGGCTGCAGTTACTGCCGTGGTGTCACTATGGAGTCTGATTTCTAGATCCTGCCCTATGCTCCTTTAAGCTCATTTATTGTTTTCATTGATTCAGTCATATACCGAAATCCATTTAAATTGGAAAATGTTGCTTCTCGTGTCAAATATTGTTAGGCAATAAATTTAAATTAATTAAAAATTAGTCCCACTTCTAATATAAATATAAAATTAGTAATTACTTCATAATCCCATTTGTATTTAGCATGTTTGGTAATATTTCAGGAAGTTTAATAGCCATTAAAGTCATCTAAACAGAAACCAAGCAGAAATGGGTAAACTGACGCAGAAATGGTTAACTTGTAAAAGTAGAGGTTCTAGTGAAGTGAAACTGGTGAGGGTGAATAAACAGACATTTCTTCAGTTCATTGAAAAAATAAAAGATGATTCTTTGTGTTGTTCAGGATCTTCACTCAGGGTGGTCCTTCTGGGAGAGGACGAGCTGTGTACACTCCTCTGTGAGAGCCAAGAGTTCGAAGTGGAGTCTCGAACCTCTGTGGGTCAGAGCAAGGCTCTGCAAGGCTGGTGGAGCGGAACCAGTCTGACTCTGGTCAGAACCTCCAACATCTACGACGTGGAGAGAAAGAAAGCTAGACAACTGATGAAGGAATGCATGAGCCTCTGCCGTCCTGGACCAAACCTTCTGCTGCTCCTTGTCCAAGCTTCTAACTTCACAGAGAAGAAAAGACACCGGCTCGACTTGATGTTGGCTTTGTTCGGTAAGGAAGCCTTCCAACGCTCGCTGGTCATGACCGATGAAAGAAATTATTGGACAAACCAAGACATGAAACCTCTGGTGGCCTCGTGTGGAGAACACTGCCTCTACATAATGGGAGATGATGTTGGAGCGTTTGTGGAGAAGATGGAGAGTGTGATCAAAGAGAAGGATGGGTTCTTGAGTCTCAAAGAGGAGATGAACATGCCCTTGAATCTAGTTCTGTGTGGGAGGAGCAGAAGGCTGAAGACCTCAGCCCACCAAGCCTTCTCCAATCAGACGGAGCTGTCCATATTGGAGTTACCTGCTCTGTTTGGAGAATCTCAAGAGATTGTGATGGAGCAGTCATATCGGTGTGTGTCTTGGTGTGAGCCTCAGGGTGTCCACTCCTTCATTTTGGTCCTACCTGCAGGTCCTCTGACTGATGAAGACAGACAAGAGATTGAGATGCTGCAGAAGATCTTTGGTCCTCAATTCTTTGACCTCACACTGTTTGTGTTCTATGTGGAATCTGAGCCCCTATCTCCAGATCTCCTTAACTTTCTGAGGAGCGACAAAGAAATCCCACAGCTCTATGAGAGCTGTGGGAGAAGATCTGTTGTTTTTAACCTGCATGACAGAAACCAGATCCCTGAACTGATGGATATGGTGGATCAAAGACGATGTTTACGGCCTTCTGGTTACACCACAAAGACATTCATTAACTTCCAAGTTGAGAAAATCTTGCAACTTGAGAATTTGGTGAAAGAGCAACAAGAAAAGCTTCAGAGGTTACACATCACAGGTGAGAATCAGAAGGTAGAAGGTTAAAATGCTTTGTCATTCAGTTCAAATTGTCTAGTAGAAATAATTATCATACTGATGCATACTATATCATCATGACATACTATAAAGCCTAATTTATGCTTCTGATGCGTAGTCAAGATTTTTTGCAGCTACAAGTCAGGCTACGGTGTTGATGTGACACAGAAACATAAATCACAATTGAGAGTGAGTTCATTTTGTTTTCTTTTTAAATAAATGTACTTTGATCTCTGGACAGGTTTTGACTGTCAACTGCCAGTCTTAGTCAGAGGCATCTGCTGATCACATTGATGTGTCCTTATGAGTTATTTCTGGACCCAGGTGTGGGAGAGTGAAAATGTTCTCTCATCCCTGTGGAGGGTTATTAGAACACCTGCACAGAGGAGTGATCGTGTCTGTAAAAAGTCCCAGCACTGTTGTTACTATATGTCAGCATTCATGGAATGTCCATTCAAATTACTTGGTTGCAACTAACTGTTGTGTAATATGGTACATACTTGGTACACACTGCACCAAATCTGTGTAAATGATAGTTTACATTGGAACAGGTGGTTCTGGTAAGGTTGCCTCTCTTGAGAGGAGTTCCCGCGACACAGATGAAAACTGATAGGACTATAACATGACACATGTTTTCAAGGTGTCACCGACATGGTTAGTAACGTCATGTCTTGTAACTTCACAGGTGAAGACGAAATCAAGAGTCCTGACTGTCTCCGGATCGTCTTGCTTGGGAAGACAGGCAATGGAAAAAGCTCATCAGGAAACACCATCCTGGGAAGACAAGTCTTTAAGACCAACTCTTCCTCTAAAGCAGTGACCAAGCACTGTGAGAAGGTTCAGGGCGTGGTACACGGACGTCCGGTCTTAGTGATGGACACACCTGGTCTGTTTGACTACAGTGTTTCCCACGAGCAGGTTTTTGAGGAGCTGGTGAAGTGCATCAGCATGTTGGCTCCCGGCCCGCATGTCTTCCTGCTGGTGTTACCCATCGGAAGATTTACACCGGAGGACGAGGAGACCCTGAAGCTTCTCAAAAAAGGATTTGGGAAGAACGCTGACAAGTTTACCATTGTTCTCTTCACCAAAGGAGACACTCTGAAATGGGAGCAGCAGCCCATCCAACAATACATCAGGGAGAGCAAGGACTCCTTCAAGAAGCTGATCTCAGACTGTGGAGAAAGATACCACGTCTTCGACAACTATGAGAAGATGAACCATGCTCAGGTCAGCGAGCTGATTAAAAAGATAGATGCCATGGTGAAGGCAAATAGAGGAGAGTGCTTCACCAACAAGATGCTGCGAGAGGCTGAAGCAGCCATCCAGAAAGAAGCGGAGAGGATCCTGAAGGAGAAGGAGGAGGAGATTAAGAGGGAGAGGCAGGAGCTGGAGATGAAGCACAAGGCCGAGATTGATGAGATGACAAAAAGGATAGAAGAACAGAGAGCAGAAATCGACCAGGAGAGAAACCAAAAAGAAAAACAGCTGAAGGAGAAGGAAGACATCATCATTCAGCTAGAGAAGATAAAGCTTGAGCAACAAATAACAGTCAAGGAAGAGGAAGATAAGAAGATTGCACAGGATAAGCTGGAACAAGTGATATGGTACAAAGAACTGGAAAACCTAGAGGCGAGAAGGAAACAAGATTTCAATATGAATGAGATCGTGGAGAAGAAGATGGAGAAAGTGAAAGCAGACATGGAAGAGGCTTGGGCTACTTGTGAGAGAGAACGAGCAGAAAGGTCCAAGGACAATCATCAGAGGGAGCAGGAAAAGTTTAACGAGATCCAGAAACTGAAGGATGAGTACAAACAGGAGAAGGAAAAACTACAAATAGAAGCCAAAGAAAAGGAAAGACAACGTAGACAATATGAGGAATATCAGAGGAAGGAGTTGGAGGAGAAACACTTGATGTCCGTGCAGCATTTGAAGGACTCGTACGAAGAAAAAGCTCGGAAACAGGCGGAGGAATTCAACGAATTCAAGGAGAAGTACAACCAGGAGATGAAGGAGAAACAGAATCAGATCAAAGACAAAGATAAACGTTTAGACTACATGAGGGTGCTTTCAGTTCACAACGAGGAGAAGATGAAGAAAAAACACTCAGAGGAAATCCAAACCCTGGTGCGGTGCATTGCCAAGAGGAGAGAAAACATCAAGAAGATCAGTGAACTTGTCAAGCGTCAAGAGCAAGAAATGAATTCTAAGAAAGACCCGGAATCAAAAGAAATGCTGCAGAACAAACATGAGAAGGAGATAGCTGAGATGATCCAAGAGCTGCTTAATGGATCAAACGTAAACCTGTGTCCTGTTCTGTGAAAGATGAACTGCATCATCAGGAGGAACCTCCCAAAGAAGGAGGGGAACCAACACTGATCATCAGTCCAAAAACTTACTGGCTAACACCAAATTTGTTATACTTTTATTCAGTGTCATCAAATTTAAAATGCTAACATAGCCCCGCCCCTTTTACCCTCTGACCAGTACAACCTGCCTGCCTTAAAACTCCGCCATGTGTGGATTTTTATTCTTTTACAAACGTGCGACAATTTAAATGAAAAGAGACAGTCCTCGGGTCCAAGTGCAGACAGACAGATCATGTCTCCTACAGAGACGTAGAGACTTGCCAAAATAAAATGTGAGAAGAAACCTTATAAAATAACATTCTGATAAAATATTACTGCAATAAAATAAAAAATTAACAAACTTCCTTACAAATGACAGAGGGACACAACAATTATCAGGGTCCTGTACTAAAGCTGGATAAACAAACTCTGGATTTCCCTCCATTAGCGGACTCAACTTAACTAGACATCCACAATCACA
Organism: Gouania willdenowi; assembly: GCF_900634775.1. Lineage (NCBI taxonomy): Eukaryota > Metazoa > Chordata > Actinopteri > Blenniiformes > Gobiesocidae > Gouania > Gouania willdenowi. Next base: position 31,922 of record NW_021144952.1, on the reverse strand, counting down.
GTTCTTGGAAACAGAGCCATAAGCCTTGAAAAGCTAGCAAATGTATGTTTTCTAAATCCTTGCTTTTACATGTGCACTATATACTTTACACTTTTCATTGGAAATCTTAAGGATCTATTGTTTACATTAATATAGCAACAATTAACTTTGTGTTAAATTACGCAATTTTTTTAACTGTGTAAAACATCCCATTTTGTCTTTTGTTTAAGGTAATGTAATGATATTGTTTACATGTGACAGTTAATGTTTTGGGCCTTAACGTATATTTTTAAAGAAGTCGTTAGAAAATTTGTCATTTGTGGCAGCAATAGTTCCGAGTTGCCTGAAACGCAGTTTATGATTTACATGGACAGAAGCTATAGCTGCTGTTAATCCCTGGTATGATAGAGTCCAAATACCAAACAAGTCCCATTTCCTTTTCTATAGGTTAGTTAGGTTGGCTAAGGTTAGTTAGCTGGTAATGGGACAAGCTAATAATATGCTAACGCTAAGCCAGTAAAACAGGTAACGTAACAACCATGGGAAATTTCTTACACAGCGCCTTCACATCTTAATCTTCATGTGAGATACTAATTTATACAGTTTTATATCAAAGCGCGGGAGTCTTACCTATAGTGACGCAGCCAGGGTTATCTGCGCTACATTTTAATAACCTTTATTTACACATGACTGCAACATTTACAACATGGTAATGATTTGGACAAAACAAGAAGTATAACAAAAATGACTCAAAAATGTATTTAAAAAAAAGATTCAAAGATACACATGAAATACAACAAAAACACAAAACGACAACACAATTTAAAGTAAGAAAAAATGATTCCCAAAGGAGATCTTTAATATATGTAGAGACTTTTTTTCAGTGTAGGAAATAATGTTTTTATTATTGACTGATGGCCTTGGATTTGATGTTAAAATAACAGAAAAACTGTGAAAAATGTGTGATTTTTGTCTACATTTTGTGAATAAAATGTGAAAAATGTCAACGTTCTGTTGTGTGCTTTATAACAGATTTAATGTGTGAGAACTGTTACAGATACTCGGAGTGTGAATTATCCTCGAAACACACGTTAAATCCCTTAGTGATAAAGCAAACAGAAACAGTTTGTTGTTCTAAAAGCAATGACTCACATTAAACTGTTTTTAAATGTAATTCAAACCAATGGATGGCTCCGCCCACTGGGCTTCAGGGCCTGCCTTCAGCCACGAAACAAAACAGAGAAATTATTAAATCTGTTTAGTGATAATATGCTTCATCATGTCATCAATGACTCCAACTATGAAGGTGTTGCATAAAAAACGACGTTCATTAAACATGATTAAAAAGATCAAATGAGTTTGTAATATTATTCTAATCCAGGACACCTTCAGATATTTACCCTAAAGCCATGTACTCCCTACTCGTGATAATGTAATGTCATACAATGTAGCCCTACAGTGAAATTTGTGTCTGAATTTTACCTATCCTGTTAAGGAATAATACATAACAAAGGAAGAAGAATCCATAAGCACACAAGAAAACATCTTATTCAGAATTATCACTTGTTTGCTTTTTTTAAATGAATAAATACTGGCATTTTCTGTGAGAAACAAATCTCTTTTTTGGAAAATGAAATCTAATCAACATTAGTTAATTGAACATGTAGTAGTAATACAACATATTCATCACCCTGAAACTGTGAAATATAACTCACTACAACTTTTATGAGAAGGGTGAGATTGAGATGATGCACTCTGCAATGTTTGGCTGAAAGTCATATTTGTGCTTTTCTGATGAAATTGTTTCTGTGTCTAAGGCTGCATGAGGGGGCTCTGCATGTGTAATTTATGGCAATGAATGAAGGCTGCTGGTGTATTACTATTCTAGTTTCCAATGTTGTCATGCTGTTTTTAATTTTTATTCACATACACCCTATGACAATTTGCATACCACACTTTGGGAACCAAGGTTCTAAACCATAGACTAGAATCAAATTAATCTGATGAGAATCATGTCATTAAATCAAAAATTAAAAAAAGAAAATTCAGTTCTAAAGAAAACTTCTGCGAGTATGACAGTGCTGCCACCTGCTGATAGGAGGAATAGATGGCACAATCCCTTTCAAAATAAAGGCACCAGATTGTTTTTGGACTTTTGGTGAAACAAAAGCCTACGTTCCATTAAAACAGGCCCCTGACCCACGTCTGGGTGGCGACAAACCATATGACAATCCTCTGGTTTAAATTAAGCAAAGATGGGCGTCATCCTCGCCTGGGAAGAACCATCAGGAGCATCAGGAACCATCAGGAAAACCAGGAACCATTAGTCTTCATCATCAGCATCATTAAAGGCTACACCTGTTGCATCGGGCTTCCTGCCGACACACAGATACACACACGCACACAGATGTTACACACATTATACACACACACACATGTTACACACGTTACACGCACACAGATGTTACACACATTATACACACACACACACGTTATACACACGTTACATACACACATTATACACACACACACACACACACACACACACACGTTATACACACGTTACACACACACATGTTACACACGTTACGCACACACGTTAGTTACACACACACACACACACACACACACACACACACACACACACACACACACACACACACACACACACACACACACACACACACACACACACACACACACACACACACACACACACACACACACACAACCTTTTAGCTCCTGGGTTGATGAGTGACGCTCCAGGTCTTCTCCTCTTCACGACCTGGGATGAAGCTCTGCTCTGCTGCTGCTGAGGCTGGAAGTCTGAGGAAAGAGTCTGTTCTTAACAATAATCAATAATTCATCATTAATGAAGATTATACAGCAGTGAGTTGGAGGAAGGTGTGATGGAGCAGAGAAGGAGGGGTTAAAGTGGTAAACGTTCAAACATTGTCAGGAGAATGTTAAAACCAGTGGAGCTGATGAAGAACAGGAGCGATGGGGTGAGTGTGTGGAGGAGATGTTTATGTGTTGCCTGGCAACAGCCTTGTCTCCTTATTTGTGTGTTTATTAAATAAACAAATGATCTCTTGTCTCTTCAACCTGTTAAGTCATAAAATGCACTAAAAGAACTGTTGGATAAAACATTAAAAAAAAGAATTACTAACTAATCATTTATTATTATTATAAAATAAAAAGAAAGAAGGAAGAGAGAGAAATGTCAACGTGCGTGCGTGTGTGTGTGTGTGTGTGTCTACCAATGGGCTTCCTCTGAGCTTCCTGCTGCTCGCTGACTGACGGAGGTTCACCTGAGGACAAAACAGCGGAACTTGAGAACTTGAAGCAAACACAAAAGGTAAAAAAACAAAAATAACTCAAAAACAGACAAAATGATGACATTGTAAGTAAGACAGTAGTACCAACAATGATACAGAAAACTTCTAGAAAAATAGGCAAATCAAAACTTCAAAAGAACACAAAGGGCCTGTACTACGTAGCTAGATATCCTCTTATCGTGCTAATTTCAGGGATTTAATACTATACTGTGAAGCTGGCTAACGTCTTACGAAGCTAAATCACCATAGTAACTTAGGCTGAATGACTAACCTGGTCGGGACCAGGTTTTGTTCTGGCTAGGATCTGAGCGAGTACTAAAGTCCCACCTCCTGACCAATCAGTTCTCTTAGAAAATGACCTGTCCAATAAAAGAAGGATCATTGTGAACATGTTTCTGTGTGGATCTGATGTGACGCTGACAGGAGTGTGTGCGAGTGAAAATTTCATCTGGTCGCATCCGTGCGAGTGTGTATGGGTGACATTATTTTGGACAGAGCGGCTGAGCGCCCCATCATGTCCCACAGAGAGCACTTCTCTCTCCCTCTCGCTCCGCGCTGCGGGTGAGAAGACGGTGTGTGCTCAAGCAACTTGGCTGCGGGTATTGCAACGGTGAATGCGCAGAGTATAAACACCAATGTGCTCCTTTGGAGTGCGCGCAGTCTGCGAACGTAGCCCTTCACTGAGTGCACGCTCACATTGAGGGCAGCAGTAAAAAGGAAGAACGTGCCGGGCGCAGCAATAGAGTGTATACGCTCATCAGCGCGTTCTTCCTTTTTATCAGAATCAGCATGGAGGGACCAGAACTGATGGACTATGATACCAGGACAGATGTTCAGCTGTGGTTCTTTGAGGGCAGGGGTCTGCAACCTGCAACTCTGGAGCCTAATGTGGCTCTTGCTCCTGCAATGGCTCCCTATAGCTTTAAAAAAACCCTATTGAAATAAATAGTTATTGATATATTATGACAACGTGTTCAACCAATTTCCACGTAAAAACTGATGCTATGAACTAATGCCTAAATGTTGTAGGGGTGAGACTATTAAACAGAGACACATTACAATACATTTTGATCAACAAAACATAATCAATTGATAATGAGAATGAGAATTGTACATAATAATTTGCATGGATGTACCAAAGCATTTGCAACGTTCAAAGAAATGAGAAACTGCTTTTTTGATGTGAAGATTGAACAGATAGTTTTGACAATTTCAATTCTGAGAAAAACGGTGACATCATCAATTCCTGCATTGGTCTCAATTATGGATTTTAATTCTTTATATTTTTAAATAATTATTCTACATAGTTCCTCTGTGATTGGTCTGACGCTGTACTCTCCACTTCTGTCACAAGAGCGCGCACGTAGCCAGGCTAAAATCAACTCGCTTAACTTAGCGAGTGATAATCAAGATTTGTAGGACAACTTCTGTCTGACGGAGAATGTTCGGTTAGGTGAAGCCCGCTAACGGAGATAAATCCAGCATATAATTATCTAGCTTCGTAGTATATGGCCAAAATGACAAACACAACAACAACATAAACACACACAGAAGAGCATGGAGGCCACGGACATGGAGTGACAGCGTGTTTTCAGGTGAGTTACCGTCTGTGAGCTGCTCAGCCATCCTGAACATGAGCTCCTTCAGCTCCTGTTTGGAGCCACACTCGTTGATCTTAGAGAGAACAAGGTCAGTACGACCAAAGAGGACGTGAGCAGCATCCGAGACACACACGGACAAGTCACCTTCAGAACATGACACTCTGTGTAACACATACACACGCACACACACTTTTTAGTTGTATTGTTATAGCCTAAGAAAGATTGTCGTTTTAACTGTGTATGATGAATGTGTATGGATAGAAGGATGGATAAATGGTTGGGTGGATGGTTGGATGGATGGATGGAAGAATGGATGGTTAGATGGATGGATGGTTGGATGTAAGGATGGATGGTTCGGCGGATGGATGGATGGTTGAATATTTCTTACCTCAGATGTTGGATGTAATCCGTGGTTGAAGTCATGGAATGTTTCTTCAACTGAAGAAAAAGAGAGAGATCATCATCATCATCATCATCATCATCATCATCATCATCATCATCATCTTCATCATCATCATCGTCATCATCATCGTCATCATCATCTTCATCAAGCTTACTTACAAAATCCTTCAGTTCTTCATCACTGTAATCCTTCATCCAAACGTGTTCACCATCTGTCAGGCTGTAGACACACACACACGCACACACACATACACACACACCTGTGGAAAAAGCCTGTGCGTGGGAACTTCTCTCATGTTCAGTATCTGTGATATTCTGTGTCCATGACGTGTCACGTGTGTACCAGAGCCCTTCTGGAAGGAGGTTTCGGTCCATCAGGACCAGAACCTCCAGACACAAAAACAGCTTCTTTCCCTCTGCCACCATCCACATGAACCCACCCCCAGTCACCCACTGAACCCCCCCACCCGATCACCACCCCCATGAAGACATTACCTGCTGCACTGTATATATATATATATATATATATATTTATATTCATCCTATTTATCCTTTATTCTCTATCCTTTATTTATCCCTCATCCTTTATATTTATCATTATTATTATTATTGTTGCAGGCTTGTTTCTTTGTTCTTTGTTTTTCTTTACTTTTTGTTTCGCGCACCGACTACCTTTTTTTTTTTTTTTGTTGACTACCAAGTCAAATTCCTTGTACTGTCCTAAAAAACTGTACTTGGCCATTCAAACATTTCTGATTCTGATTTAGAGAGAGAGTTGCTACAATCAAAGTTCAGAATGCTGACCGTAACGTCATTCATGAAGACTCAAATAGTTCCTCGGAAGATTTGAATCCATTGATTCCGAGAGACATAACTGGGATTTTTGGTAATTTGTCGTCAATAATTGCAGATTTATACAGTACAATTCATATGTATGTGTATATATATACTGTATATGATGTAATAAAACTCAAGAGACACAAAAACAGAACCACACAGTGAGTATCTCTATGGGTAGAATACTGACCAGAGGATTTCTTCAATGTGTTAATCCATAAAAAATAAAGGTGGGGTCCTCTAACAAGGACTGTTTTTATTTACCGACAGGCTATGCAGGAAAAGGGAAAAGAGGGGTGCTGCAGGGCATCTATTCTGAGAACTCAGACTTCTGCCAGCTCTGAGCAGGGTGTTCACAATAAATGGTGGGTGAGCATTTATTTATTTTTAATTATAATTTGATTTGGTTCAAAGGACAGTTTCCAGGATGCTATGAATGTTAGACCAAAAATGAGTCACAGAGGGGCAACTCCAAAATATAAATATGAAAATACTTTGTGTCCATGTTTATGCTCCATCAGGCTTTGACTACACAACTAATACTTGTTAGTAGGAATCAATTATCTATTGGTTTTGGTCTTTTAATATAAACTAAATTGACTTGAGGTGCAGCAAGTTTCATACGACTCCAAGAAACCCGAAATTCCCACTGTCATGAACGATCCTCCGATTATGGTACTGGATGTGGACGGAAGTGTTATTTTGAAATGACAATAACCACACAGCCCAATGAGTCTAAAAATCATCAATAAATCTGCACTTCTGTCCGAACGTGAGAATATTAACAGTAGAAAGCATTTAGAATTTAAAATCAGAGGAAATGTGACCGGACTCTGGCAACGCGTCACTCACCAAACACCAAAACGTTCGTTCCTCCTCCGCGTGAACCAGATGTATTTACATTTACTCTTCTTGTCCACGAACGTGAAGTGAGATGATTCCGCCATGTGCATGTTTACCATGACAACAACAGACAACAAAACAAACCCAAACAGGGGCTCCCTCCTCTTGTTCAGCAAGCAGGAAGCAGCGCTTAGGCACTGCACTGCCCCCTACTGGACACAATAATAATAATAATAATAATAATAATAGTCTTAGACTTATTTTTCCTTTTGTAGATCTTTATTGAGTGTTTTAAAGCATCTCTAAATGACTTCTTTAATAATGATGACATGGTTTCATGAAAGTGCATCTGCAGCTTAAGCTTAAGGGGTATTCCATAAAGCAGGTTATGTTCAGGCTCAAATGATGGAAACTCTGAGTATCCCATTCCTAAACGCGGGGTATGTTCTTCTCTGAGTATGTTACCATGGCAACATTGTCCGTGAACCAAACCTCGCTGTCAGGTTTTATCAAAGAAACCCTGGGTTTCTACCTGGCTCCGCCCACCTGAACACCGTTTGTGAACACTTTAATAAACTTTACTACTTTTCTCTGAAACACATTAGTAACATCACACACCACAGACGTGCTCACATCATTACTAATGTTGTGTTGCTTTAAGTTTTTTTTTTTTTTTTTTTTGTGTGCAAATGGTAGTTTTCATTATAACATTGTAGATGTAGATGTAGATCATTAAGTGAAACAGACTGAGAGGTTGATCTGTATTAAAACATCTACTGACGTCTGTAGTAAAGTTCTCTAATACAAACCTGTGGATAATATAAATGAGATGATAATTTAAATGAATCACTTTTAAGGCTCAATTGTTGTTTATATTGTTATACAGTAAAATCTGTAGATCACAGGTCTTTGAAGACATGATGGTGCAGTGAGTTGTGACGCTGCTTTTGAAAGTGCTGGGTTTGCAGGTTCACGTCCCCTTCAGTGTTTTTTTAGGACGTCGAGGCGACAATATTGCATTAAAAATCAATACAAATGATGCAATATCAAGCAAGCAGCCACTGTCTTTATATCCAGTGTAACAGGAGGACTCTCTATGTAGTCATCCTATGCTGCTGACACGTCTCCTCCGACACATTTTATTCATATTATTCACCGCTCGTCACGGCACTGAAGCAATAAGGTGAGATGAAGTGACCAAAAAAGTGTGACTAATTACAGGTGATTTAAGCCACTATAGTCCACTGAAGACTGAACGCACCTTTAGAACAGGCTCATATTCCTCAAACACTGACTTATTTCACCCATTAGGGTGAATAAATCACTCTATTCCGGGTGGTTACCATGGCAGCTCGAATAAATCTCTGATCCATTGATGATGGCTTTTTGTGCCGTGCGTGCACATCAGTAACCCAAGGTTTACATACTCAGGGTTGATTGACCCACTTCATACCAGCTGTAATGGAATCCGATACCCAGAGTTTCCCATCGCGGGGTATGTTGTTTTGTTTATGGATAGACAGAGTTGGTAACCCTCCTTTATGGAATACCCCTCTGATGATGGCAGGAGGTCCTTCACTGACGATGTGTCCAGGTTTGTACGTGTAGTGTACACAGAGCTTATGTTAATGAATATACAGATATAAATGTATAAGTGTATCTCTATGTAATGAAAAATATGTAGCAATTAATACATTTATCTAAAAATCACATTTAATAAATATTATATTCATGCCAAGGTGGAGACTTGAGAGAGAGAACCAATGACATCTTTCATTTATTGAACACTCCAGATTTGCAAAGCAACCTTAAGTGTAAAAAGTAGCTAGTGTCCACAAATAAAAAGTACCGTTGTTTTAATAACTTAAAGAAGTAATAAGTGCTGCTCTTTAATCCAGTTTACACAGTGACATCATCAGCTGCCAAAACCGAAAGTAAAAGAATAATAAAATAATGTTTTTTCTTTATGAGGTGTCGTGTTTGTAAAAACAGCAAAGTGGAGCATAAATAATAAGTACTTTTAGATTAAGTATTTTTGGTTACATCTTAAACAGTTTTTTATCAACCCCTCATCACCTTAATATTAAAAGGAACTAATTTTTTTTTAACAAAATGCTGTTGTATTGGACTTCCCAACACTAGTAGTGGCACTAAACTAAAGAAACAGAACTGTCTCCATCTTTCAGAGTTAAATGTCAGATACAGACATGAAGCGGTCTAAATGTATCCGTCAGTTGTGACTTGAACGAGTGTTGAAGGTTGTCGGCCTTTGGTTGGTTGGTTGGAAGCCACAGTGAACTGTGGTCTGTCTGAGCATCACTCCGTGTGTTCCCTGGATCCACCTACAGAACCTCTGACAGTACTTGTTGGGGGCTGACAGTAGAGAAGGCCCGGCCCGGGTTACCGGAGGCGCTTCCATAGGTTTTCCAGTCTCTTCCTGCAGCCGTACACGGTGAAAAATGTCGATGATACCCACAAAGTAGCGCAGCTGAGGCCCGTCGATCACGTGCACTGCGTTCTTGGCGTCTGGGCAGCAGTCGTCGGTGGTGCTCATGGAAGTCTCTGAGCTCTGAGTCGGAGCGGACCGGGTGTCGGATCTCCTGCAGAGGGATTTCTTCTGAGGACGGCTGAGGACGAGTCGAGCCGTCATTGCAGTCTGTTGGAGGCTTCAGCAGAGGAACACCAGACTCGTGTTCATCAAAGTGCAAAGATCTGCAGAAGACACACACGTTACTCTTTGACCCTGCTCAGCCGGCGCCGCTATGAGCTTAGCTAACCTAACACGTGGGAATGTTCGCTAAATGCTAAGCTAACCTTTGGGACAGTTTATATCAATGAACCTTCATCAAAAGTAAATATGTCAGATTATAGCCATAGGCTAATTTCCATCTGTTGTCCCTGGACATGCTCTTAACAGTAAAACAAGGATAGACAAAAAACAATATACAAAAGGATTACATACAGGACAAGGAACATAGGGATCATAAAACAGGACAGGATGCTGGATGGCAAAGAAAAGGACAAGGGAAAGAAAAGCAGTTCACTTGCACACGGTGCACACAGTTGGTCAGTTAAAAGAGTGCATACAGATCCAGAAAAAAATGACATATGGATTTAAGTTATTGTAAATCTACATTATTGAGTTTAATTATCTTCTAAAAATAAAATTACTTATTTAAAGTGCTATAATGCATGGACATGGCCCAAAGGTGCTTTCTTATATATAGATAGTGCCTTGCACAAAGCCCTAGGGTGCATTATAAAAATATTAGTTTAAATCAATTGTGATCACAAGTCTGGGTTGATCTGAGCAGCCACTCCTTTAAATTACTTTTAAAAGTGGTTGGTTAACTGTTTCCACTGGACACTGCCTTTGTAGGACAGGACGTTTTGACCAAAGGTAGTTTTTCTCACAGGCACCTGACAGTCACCCAGTGACGTGCCGTGAGCCTAGGGTAGAGTCGGCAGGGCGTTCCAAATCGAGACCACTAATGTCAACACCAATGACAATTTCATATGTTTCTGCTGGCAAGTGTTAATTCAATTAAATTCAACTTTATTTGTGTAGCGCAATGTACAACAAAGTCCTCTCAATGCGCTTATCACAATATAAAATTCATAAAGAAAAAACCCAACAAGACAAGACAAGAAATTATTTTAATATAGCCTCCATACTCTCCCAACAAGATATATCTCATGACACGGCAGCACATCCGTTGTTTGTGTTGGAAACACAGAAACATGGAGAAAATGACAACAACAACAACTCGGAACAGCGTGTTTTACGATGTTGATTTTGTTAGATGGCTAAATGCTTGTTCATGTGGATCTTGTTGGGTTTTTTCTTTCTTATTATGAATTTTATATTTTGATAAGCACATTAAGATGACTTTGTTGTAAATTGCACTAAACAAATAAAGTTGAATTATGAGCATTGCAGTGTGCATGTGTCTGTAGGACAAGTTTTTATGCCAAATGTGGTGTGGCATATCAGGCGTCGCATTAAGCTAAGGGGATTTGGAGACCTGATCAACCTCTTTCTTCCCTGAACCTTGAAAGTGAGGTGTCTTCTTAGATGCTACGGACTAGGTCCTTTGTTTTCATTTGTGCCTGATACTAGTGTCAGTAGTAGACAAATTGTGCAATCCTTGCCAGTCCTGAGATTTTCATTATCAGGATGTTGGTGAATTTCAGGAGAGGTGAATGTAATAGGTGAAAATATATATTTGTTTTATGTTTGAAATATCACCAAATCCTGATTAATATGGTTTTATATGGTTAAGAGTTTTTTTTATTGCCAGTAAGTATGTATAAATGTTGTTTTCAAACTAAAGTGTTAATCTCTGTACTGTCACTTTAAGAGGCTTCAGGCCTACTACCGTCATCCCCAGGCTCCTCTCAGTCTGCGCAACCACTGAGCTGAGAGGAGGTAGGTTAATATTTTCTCGTTAGCTTTGAACAATTATTTTGGATTTATAATGTAGACTTTTACGTTTTTACGTTTTTATCCATGTACAACTGTAGTCTTTAGGTTATGAACATGTTAGTAATGTGTAATCGAGTTTACAATTGAAATATACTTTTTGTAAGTTTTATGGCGCGCATTTTCACGTGTTAGCTTACAGATTTCTTTTGTGCATCTGCTAAACAGGAGCTTGAGGCCTGTTTGCTGTCACTGTGTGGAAGAAACTACATGTTTACAGAGCCTTATGTGTCTTTCTGTTCATTTGTACAGGTGTAAGTGTTATTAAGTTCATTATAATGTCTGGTATGCTGTTCATTTTGTTCACACTGGTGGCATTAAGCATGTGAAAGAGATTATATTATACGATTAGTGATTGTATTCATTTTTTAAATTCATTTTCACATTTTTATTTAAATATATTTCTGTTTTGTGATACTGAAGATTGTATTAGTTATATATAATGTCAGTCTGTGCAACACTGAGCTGAGAGGAGGAGCTTGAGGCCTGTTTGCTGTCACTGTGTGGAAGAGACTACATGTTACAGAGCCTTATGTGTTTTTCTGTTCATTTGTACAGACTACATCACTCTGCCTGTATTAAAAGACCAACAAGCAGCTGATCGTGGTCCTTCTTGATTTCACCACAACACAGAACACAACGCAGTATAGACAAGGGTTAACGGATGTGCATCGAACTTAAATGAAAAACTGATAAAGACTAAGCACACCCGTTACACTAAGCAAACCTCAAGGGGGAACTAGTGGCTACGTGCTAAGCTAACACAAACATGTGGACTGGTGGCTACATGCTAAGCTAACCTAAACGCAGGACTGGTGGCTATGTGTTATGCTAACACAAACATGTGGACTTGTCTCAAGGTTGGAGTTCCTTCTCTGTGTCAGAGGACAACAGCACATGTACTGTCTTTTATACATAGAACACAAAGATTCTTTATCCTCACACGGAAAGATACACAGCATGTTGAAAGGTATATGAAAAGGCCGCTGCACAGACAAAAGGACAAACAAAAAACACACAAAGACAAAAATGTATTTCCAGAGGAAGAGAAAAACATCTCCAAGTTTCCTTATCTGTGACCTGACAATATGTTAGGAAGGAATATGCAATAGCCACTGCACAGAGTGTTTCAGAAATGTCATTCATTGCAGATATGAACCTTCTACAGATTGAGTGTAAAACCTTGGCTAAAACATTCTTTGTGGAACTTACTTCTTGGTGCGTATGACCAGATTGGCCAGTGAGTGTTTGCGGTCCTGCTCGTCTCGGTTGCAGCGGCTGATGTCCCAGAAGAAGACTGTAGTCCAACACGTTCAGGCTCCGCAGGAAGGCAGTGTCCACTTCAACCTGACGCTCAAACCAGGATTTCTCACCGCCTAATAGAAGAAGGAAGAGCGAGTACATAAATGGCTTAGCGTAAAGATCTGTCGTCTTAAAAAAAACAGTGCTTTTAGATTAGAGACAGAAGTTCGGACAGTTTAAAACCAACCTCAGGGTCATCACACTGAGACGAATTGATAACTGATCAGAACACAATATTCTCAACAATGGCTATTTTTTTTGCGGACTCTTTTACCTTGCGTGTGAACTGTTTGCAGAAAAAAGTAGGCCTGCTAAATTTTACTTGTGACTAATTAGAATAAAATACAACTGAGAAATAGTATTACTCTTGTCAATCTGTCCTTGGAGCTGTTTCAATTATAAGATCCGGGAAGAAGGTAGGAAATACCTTACAAATTTGACCTGGATTGGCTGACTGTGGATTTTTTTTTACTTTACAGGATGGATCGACAAGATGGAACATTGCAAACATTCTACAAAAGCTTACTTGAACTGGAGGACCCCTAGTGCAAAGACTAGAAACAAAGAAGGTAACTGGACATTATGGAGACAACAATGCAGCTGTTTGGAAGCAGTGAGGAGGATGAAGCAAGCTCTTTACCAACTGGCTCAGAGGGAGTTGTTGGACCTACTGATGTGAGACTGGAAGGAGAGTGTACTGTCGAGGATGACACCCAGACTCTTAACCTAAGGGGAAGGAAGGACAGATTTGGAGAGAGTGGAATAGGTGCCTACAAGCAGGACTTCTGTTTTGGAGCTGTTAAGTTGAAAGAGAACCAAGAACGCATTTCTTGTTGACAGAGGGTAAGGGAGGATGGAGGAATAGAAGAAGATGAAGAAGACCTACCACTCTGATTCTGGTGATGTGTCTGTAAAAATGCACAGAAGATTTCTAGCAAAAACGTGAAGGTCTGTTGCTTACCTAATGACATGATATCAGACCAGACAAGATCTCTCACATTGTGGAGGAAGAATACCAAAATATGAAGAATGTTGAGATTCATTTTTGAATAAATGATGTCAGGAAAGATCAGTCTTAGGTGTTGAAAAAGGACTTTGTCTGTTGAAAATTGTGAGCTATTTACAGCCTAAAGTGTACATCAGTAGTCTTATCCCCCTATCCGCAAAGGAGAGGATTTATTCTCTGAATAAGTTTTTGTTGCTGCTTGTGTGGAAACATTCTCTAAGTTTATAGAAAACTTTAATATTTTTTTGTGAATGCAGCAATCTTTTCAGAGCAGATTGATTGTGTCTGAATAAGAAGGAGAGACATTTCTGAAATCCAACCTGTTATCAGTGTTGATAAAGACAAAGGGGAACATGCAACATCAGTAGAGAAAACCACGAGGAAGGAAAAGACCATGGGAGAGCTGCCTTCGCAGAAGGATGAGCAGCTGTGTTCACAGGAAAATGAGTCAGGATGCAAAGAGGATGAGCAGGACAATAAACTGAATCCCAGCCCCCACCTCTGAGGGGAATCCACCTCCCTTCCATGAAATTGCTCTACATCCACATCATCGAGTGTCTCTGCTGACTGTGAATCATTGGATTCGGTTGATGAGATGGAAAAAGAGCTGGTTCGTGATGAGATTGGACTAAAAGTAAAACCACTGTCCACGAAGAAGATAGAAGTGTCATTGTCCCTCCTCTGATGAAAGCGTTGTTCAAGAAATTAGCAGGGGTAACTGTACACTGAGCTGTATATGATGTGAGCTGCATCAATAATGTTCTACCTCTGTTTGTAAGAATAACCTGAAGAAATGAAGTTCTTTGCATATTTGTGTGTCTTTGGGTTGACATGATTAAATCATGTCAAAATGGGGATTAAAAGGTTATTTCTGCATTTTTCAATGTTTGTCTGGTAAGCCCTGACACTGTTGCTTTAGCTACATGCTGGTTTCCAACACACACTGTGCATTGTTCACATAACCCTAAAGTCATGATGCAGTCTGCTGGACTGGATCATGGTGATAAATCAGCCAAAAACACACTTTCGCCAGCCTTTCCATTGTTACAGGGCACCACCCAGCCAATGAAGATAGATATTTTAATCCCAATTCTTGGGACACACTCTTGCTTATTGTATTCAACTTCGCGTGAGCTGTTTGCAGAAACAGCAGGCCTGATAAACTTTCCTTGTGACTAATTATAATAAATACAACTGAAAAATAGTATTACTCTTTTCGTCTTTCCTTGGAGCTGTTCAATTAAAGATCTAGGAAGGAGGTAAAAAAAACGTTACATTCTTTTCCTTTTTTGTTTTTGGTTGAAACAAACATTTTTGTCTGTAATGGCTTAGGCCCTGTTCACACGTAACAGGGTATCTTGCAAAACAGAGATATTTTTCTCCGATTTGCCCTATCATCCACATGCAACCAGAATTTTTTTTCATAAAAAATGAAGGTTTATTAAAACTCCAACCAAATTATGGATTTGAGGAAATGCTGGCTATGCATTTGAGCATTGACACTGACAACCAAAGTTTTAAGTTTCCAAAACATCACGGGACTGTGCTGGTCCTGGTGCGGGTTACTTTTCTGCGCGGTCGCTCCCTGTTGCGGCAGGGCTAGCAGTACGGGCCCCATGGACGTGCCAAGCAGCACAGCCAGAAACCCACCCCGCGACAGCCACCGAACCATACCGGCCCCACGGAGCACGGCCGCACACCGTCTGCGCCACCTACCCTCCACGGTGGCCCGCTGTATGGACAGGGCCGGCTCACACCAGAACAGGGTCTCCCACATGGACCGGATCTTAAACATTGTTCGGCTGGTGTGCAAAGCTATAACGGTGCACTGGGACCCCAATGCATTAAGCTGTCAACAACAGAGAGTGACTTCCATTCACTTGTGGATAGCACATTTATGCGGTTTTGTGTGGATGGAATTTTTTTTTTTTAAACGTGGATGTGTGGTCGTAACTTTTTTTTAAACATAGGATGGTGGATATATGTTTATAAAAATACCAGCTACGTGTGGACAAGGTCTTAGTTTTCTGTTGGTTATCAACCTGTGAACCACTGCTTGGAGAGCATGTTACAAACACAGAAGGCGACTTTCCTGCTCACCTAACTCAATGTGGCTGCCCTTTGAAGTTGTTGTCCTTCAGTATTTTGATGATGTGCTGTCCTTCTGTTTCTGGATCTGTCCACCGGCCCACCTCACACCCTTTGATGTCGTACCTGAAACCAAACAAAAAGTTAGTGCTTTCAGTTTTGGATCTTATTGTGAATTTTTGGGTGAATTACATTCTGAAACGTAACGGTTTTCCTCTGTTTAAAATCAGGCTCCAATATGACACGGAAATCCCTTGCATTCATGTTTTGGAACATATCACAATTTAAAAACACATTTTTTCCTGGAGAACGGGTGAGTAAATGTCTACCAAGTGCAGCAAACGGACAAATAATATCAAGCTCCAAATCTATGTTATCACAGGCTGCGCTTAATGTCATGCAAAACTTGATGGTGACTCACTAGTTTGTAGCTTTTAACTGAAAATGAAATGTAGATATCTCAAGGACACAGATTAAACATCATGGACATTTTTTTTTTTTTCATGGACATTTACTGGTATTCTTCATGTTAAACGGGTGGCTGAGTGTCTTTTAACAGTTTTAAACTCTTCAAAGATGTTAGCTATGTGCTAAGCTTACCTGTTAAAAGTGGGAGAAAATACTTCTGTAATTTTTTTGGCTACGTGTGCAAGAAAAGTCCCAATGTGCCGATATGTTGCTCTATTTGATCAGTGTGTGTGTGTGTGTGTGCGCGTGGGTCTAACCAGGAAGTAACTCTTGTGTGTGTCTATGTTGTTCTCTTTTATGTTTATTGTTGTGTGTATTTTTCTTTCATTCTATGTATTCTTGTTCTTAATTACTTTCTTTTAGTGTTTTTTGTGTATTTTGGAGTTGATTTAATGAATTATTTAACTTGGATTTGGTGCATTTTTATGTTTCTAAAGCTTTTTATGTGTTTTTGCTATTATTTTATGTACTTCGTTGACATTCAGTGTATTTTCTGTTGTTTAGTGTATATTTGGAGTAAGTTTGTTCATTTTTTTTAATTTGATTTTTTTGGCTTGTCTGAGACATGGCTAAATAGTGTTTCCCCAGACGCAGCAATAACTAGGTTACCTAAAGAAAAGACAGGGATCTAGGGAAACGAGGTGGAGTTTTATTATATGACAAAAATGAGTTTCAATGTAGTCAAATTGTATGGCAAATGAGATCATGTTAGAATGCATGGTGTAAATATTTCTCTCTCTGCTGAAATGTCACTGACTGTAATTTGTCTTTATCGTAATCGATCTTCTAAAAATGATTTTTATGATTAACTCCAAATACATGCAATCATAAGAAAGAAATCATATTATTAGGAGTTTTCAACACAAACAGGGATGACAAAAAGGACAGGAAAAAATCTTAAATTAATAACCGATCAGTTTAATCTCACAATTTATTGAGAAATTAGGAAATAGATTTGCTTTTCACAAATAAAACCAGAAAGGATTACTAAAACGTATATCCTATTAACTGGTCTTTCAGACCATAATGCTATTCTATGCACAAGAAAATTAACTAAAAAATGCTTTGATCACTCCTTTCCCAACCACTCAGGGAAACCTAAAATACAACTGCCCTCGATGACCACTAGGGCCATAAGCAGGGGTGGACTGTCAGGTTCCTGTGAGAAAAAAACTACCTTTGGTCAAAATGTCCTGTCCTACAAAGGTAGTGTCCAGTGGGCCATGTGCAATGCACTATAGGTCTTTAAATAATAATTTACAAAAAAGCACCTTAGGGTCATGTGCAATGCACTATGGCACTTTAAATACATATAATATTTTTAAAGAGCACCTTAGGGCTATTTGCAATGCACAGCAGCACTTTAAAGGTCCCATATCATGCTATTTTCACCCATCTCCATTTGTTCAAAAAAATCTAAAAAACATAGTATTTGAGGTTTATTTTCCGAAACTCTCCTGTTTTCCAGAGTTTTAGCCTCTGAAAAGTCACTCTCTGAGCAACTCCACACAAACAGGCTTATTTGCAGCCTACTTATGCATATTCATGAGTGGGCATGTCTATAGATGGGACACTGTCTTCCTCCTCCCCGCACGGTGATCAACAAACTACAACATTACAGCCGATCACATTAATTGCATAAAATGCAAAATATCGGCCGATCTGATATAGCCGATCAGATCGGTGTAAGGCCTAATAATAACTATTATTAGTGTTATTAGAAGCTTCAGGAGAACACCTGCTCTCGTCATGATGAGGTGATGAAGATGTTCTGCAACAATGATCAGCAGTGTATCTGTACGACACTGTTTCAGCCGGAGCATAAAGTACTAAGAGGAAAGAGCTGCAGGAGAGTCGAGCTGACATCAACAAGAACATCCAGGACAGAGAGAAAGACCTGCAGCTGCTTAAGGAGCAGCTGAAGAGCATCCATCTTGATCACACAGTGCAGCACAGCCAGCAGATCATCACTGAGCTGATCTGTCTCCTCCACAGAAGAAGCTCTGCGCTGAAGAAGGAGGTCCGATCCAAGCAGCAGACTTAAGTGAGTGCAGTCCGAGTGCTTCAGGAGAAGCTGGAGCAGGAGATCAGTGAGCTGAAGGAGAGAGATGCTGAGCTGCAGCAGATCTCCACCACTGAGGATCACATCCAGTTTGTCCTCAGCTACAGCTCGCTGTCAGCGCTCCACACACTCCTCCATCATCCACACAAGTCATCAGAGCTGCTTCCAGGAGGTCACAGCAGCTGTGTCCCAGCTCACAGAGCATCTTCACAGCATTCTGAAGGAGGACTGGACCAAAGTCTGTTGGACTGTGGAGAGAGTGAATGTTTTACAGCCACCAGAGCCCACGAGGATTCTTACAGTATTCACAGGAAATCACTGGATCTGGAGAGCTCAGTTTATCAGAAAGAAACAGAAAAGTAAGACTAATGAGAAAAATCAGCCTCATCGTCATCATCCAGACAGGTTCACTGGTGGTGTGTTCAGTTCCTGAGCAGAGAGGGTCTGAGTGGACATTGTTACTGGGAGGTTGAGGTGGGAGGGAGAGGACTTGGTGTAGGGGTCACATGCAAGAGTATCAGGAGGGAGGGGCAAGGTTTTTTTTTCCAGATTTGATCACAACATCCTCACTGACGCCTCAGGTCTTCGTTCCTCCGGGATTGGAGGAACTATCTATGAAGTTCCTTGTAATATACAATGTTGTATATATGATCAAACCTGAGATGTGGACTTCACAGAAATAGAAAATGATATCTGACATTACAGTATCGTGTGCAGTAGTAGGGGGTACATAGCTTCTGGTTAAATGTCTGAAGGGGTACGAGATTGTGAAAAGTTTGGGAACCACTGCACTAAAGCATCAGAAAAATATGTGGTCTATTGAAATTGAAATTGGATTTTCAGCTCTGATGCACATGAAAGATTTTCTTGGGCACAGTGGAGACGGTACCTGCTTTTAATCCTCTCATCAGGGTAGAAGACGCTCTGCATCACCAAAAAGTATTTCTAAGGACATGAAGGAGACAGCGTGAGCTCTGAGGAGGGACAGAAAACACCATGAGCGAGCTCTGAGTGAGAGACTTAACGTCAAATACCTTTAGCCGACCAGGAACCAGGATCCTGTGGACACCTGTGAACAAGAGGGGCGGCATTAACAAACACACCTGACTTATGGAGATTAGCGTTTCTAAAATGTAATTTCTTTGTTTAAAGGAGAGTGTGCACACAACTCCACCCACGTCACTCAATTGGCATTCACATGGATCCTAACTGAGGAATATATCTGGCCTGTACTACGAAGCTGGATCAGTATATCCTGATATCTCTCCGTTGGCTTCACCTAACCAAAACTCTGTCAGAGAGCCCCTGTCCTTTGAAGCAGCATATAAACACGTTCACTAATCCAGGTGATTTCAGCCTGGCTATGTGCACGTACTGTGACAGGGCTGGAGATTGCTGCATCAGACCAATCACGAACAAACCTTGTAGAGCCACTTACCTCACAATTGTGGAATAATTCTTTAAAAATACGAATAATTAAAATCCATATTTCAGACCAAAAACAAGACTGTTGCTGCAGAAAAAGCAGGAACTACAGAACACAGGCAGGAAGCTGCTGACACTGCTAATGCGTAAAAGCGTGAGATTATCCAATATTAATCCATGGAATGATAAACGGACAGCTCTCTAATCAGTTTCACTTTATTAGAGCACAGTCATGTTTCTATTCAGGTAGTCCTCCTCAATTTATCACACACACACTGGGATGAGAGCACGTTGTTTCAATGTAGTAGAGGGGTCACCAACCTTCTTAAACACTACATTTACTACATAACTTTAAAAAGTTAGGGAATGTTGAGGTTTCAACATGAAACACTTTATTTCTTCTAATTGATGCAATTGTATAATTTTCATTACATTTTATTAAATCTTGTTTATTGAAACTGATCTTATATATATAAATTATATACAAAACACCACTGACCATACACCAGATCTACAACACTTAAAAACATTTGTCACAATGTTTCTGTAAAAATTTAAAGATGGTAATTTAATACTAAAACTTTCAGCACTATTTAAGTAACTACATCTGTCATATGTATTTATCTTTGTGAGTTTTAATCCTGGAAAGTAAATCAAACTTTAGATGGAACTCATTGGTAACTAGAGCTCCTGAGGGCACCTCACATCGTCTATACGGGCTACCTGGTGCCCGTGGGCACCGTGTTGCTGACTGCTGCTGTTCTTGCTGATGCTGTCAGCATTACTAAAGCGTGTGTATGAATGAATGAAAGAATGAATGGGTTTATCCGTCTGTACCATATGTGCTGTAATTGTTTTACAGTTGTTGATATTGAACGTTACCTAGAGCTGTTGTTGGGATCAGCCAATAGAGTGTGTGTGTTAAGTCACGTGTTGGGTCGCAGCCGAGTGACGTGTGGGAAGTGTAAAAATAAAGTATCAAAGTGATGACATGCAGTCCGACTCTTGTGTGCATTCCTCCAAAGAATAGAAGACGCAACATGGTGTCAGAAGTGGGATGACCGAAACCAAGGTTCCATCACGGTCATCCGCAGATAGAGAGGGGAAAGCATAGCTATGGCAAGTGACGGTGAGGACGAGCAGGGTCGGGTCGGAGTTAGCAGGAGGGCTAGCGCACCCAGTGCTGCATTTAGCATCCAACCACCGGAGGCCTTCGACTTCTCCCATCCGAACGAGTGGACAAAGTGGATCCGGAAGTTTGAAAGGTTCAGGCAAGCAAGCAATCTGTCTTCAAGCTCAGAAGAAAACCAGGTAAATACCTTAATTTACTGCATGGGAGACGAAGCAGATGACGTCTTAAGAGGGTTGAAGCTAAACGATGCCGATCAACACGTATACGCTAAAGTGAAGGAGGGCTTTCAAAACTTCTTTGTAGTTAAGAAGAATTTGTTTACGAAAGAGCACGCTTCAATATGAGGAAACAAGAGCCAAATGAGACTGTAGATGCCTTTGTCACTGCCCTGCATGCACTAGCAGAACATTGTAATTATGGACAATTGCATGAGGAGGTGATCCGAGACAGGATAGTCGTTGGACTGGCTGACAAGAGACTTTCAGAACGTATGCAAATGGGGAAGGATTTGGACCTTGAGAAAGCTATAAATATGGCAAGACAGTCAGAAGAAATAAAGAAACAACAAAGCATATTGAGGAGTGATGCTGCGACTCTGATGCAGGTGGATGCAAGCTCATTGGACAGAGTTTTAAAAGGGAAGCAGCAGCCTGAAAAGTTCCATAACAAGCGTAAACATATGGGAGTGAGATCACCTCTCTATAACAAATGCAAAAGTCCACAAAGGTCTCAGTGTTACAAATGTGGGGGTCCGCCACATTCCAAATACGAGTGTCCTGCGAATGATGCAAAATGTAGATCATGTGGAAAAAAAGGCCACTACCAACGTGTTTGTCACACAGTGAAAGCGGTTCAAAGAACAGAAGAAG
This sequence comes from Gouania willdenowi, assembly GCF_900634775.1. Lineage (NCBI taxonomy): Eukaryota > Metazoa > Chordata > Actinopteri > Blenniiformes > Gobiesocidae > Gouania > Gouania willdenowi. Next base: position 10,087 of record NW_021144952.1, on the reverse strand, counting down.
AACAGGAAATGGGATATTTCCTGGGTGCTGTGACAAATGATAACACTGCATGGACGGCTAATATTAAAATAATGAACCAGACAATAATGTTTAAACTGGACACTGGGGCAGACGTAACAGCAATATCACAGGCCACTTTTAACGGTTTGTTCCCTCAAAGGCAGACTGTTCTCTGAAAACCAGAGAAACCGTTGCTGGGTCCATGAAGGATACCACTGGATGTGTTAGGCTTCGCCAAGCTGCAACTGAGGTATGGAGATAAGAAGACTTTGGAAAATGTCTATGTTGTAAAAAATCTTACTACTCCATTAATAGGGTTGCAAGCTATCACAGCATTGAGCCTGCTCCTGAGAGTAAACAGCATGACACTTGACATTCTGAAGTCAGAGTACCCTAAGCTGTGTAGGGGGCTGGGAGAAGTGAACCACTCTTATGATATAAAGAGAAATACATTTTACCCTCAGTCGAACAGATTCTTGGAATGTTAGCGGGGGCAAAGGTGTTTAGCAAGCTGGACGCTAACATGGGGTTCTGGCAGGTTCCCCTGACAAGAAAGTCTACAAAATGTACTACATTTATCACACCTTTTGGACGATTTCATTTTAATCGTCTACCCTTCGGCATAAATTCAGCACTTGAGCACTTCCAACGCACCATGGCTGAAATTACTGAGGGGCTTGAGGGTGTTGTGTGCCACATTGACGACCTGCTGATATGGGGTCAGGACCAAGCTAAGCATGACACACGTCTACATGATGTTTGTTTGGAGAAGGCAGGCATCACCTTGAATGTAGAGAAGTGTGAGGTTACAACTAATAAATTGGCTTTCCTGGATCACATCCTCTCTGACTCTGGCATCAGCCCCGACCCGAGGAAAACGGAGGCAATTACAGAGATGCAGGAGCCTACAAATGTTAGTGAATTGAGGAGTTTCCTGGGTATGGTAAACCAAGTTGGTAAATTAATTCCTCAACTGGCAGAAAAGGATAAAGCACTTAGTGATCTCATCACCAAAAAGAACTGTTGGGTGTGGGGTGCAGACCAGCAGAGGGCATTTAAAGTGCTGAAAGAAGCTCTATCCTCTCCACCTGTTTTGACCATGTACGATCCTAACAGAGACACTAAGGTTTCGGCGGATGCATCATCATATGGCTTAGGTGGTGTTGTTCTCCAAAGTGAGGGGGGAGGAAGGCGGCCTGTAGCCTATGCATCGCGGTCACTCTCTCCAACTGAACAGCGTTATGCGCAAATGGAAAAGGAGTCCCTGGCATTACTGGGCAGAGCGAGCTACGCTTACAGTAAAATATGATTTGCTGCTTAAAGACACGACTTGTGATCCCAGCATCAATGCGCAATGATGTCCTTGTTAAAATCCACGAAGGACACCAGGGGATTGTTAAATGCAAGGCATGAGCTCAACACAGTGTATGGTGGCCTGGACTCAGTCAGCAAATTTCTGAGATGGTTCTAATGTGCAGAGCATGTCTGGAGGAATGTCAAAATCAAAAAGAACCTCTCTTACCTTCAGAATGTCCAGAAATAACGTGGCAAAAATTGGCCACAGATCTCTTTGAACTTCAGGGGAAAACATATCTTTTGGTTGTGGATTATTTTTCCAGGTTCATCGAGATAGCTCCTTTATGTCACCCAAATTGTCATTACTCACCTGAAATCCATCTTTGCCCGACATAGCATCCCAGAGGTCATGATGTCTGACAATGGACCGCAGATTTCTGGGCAAGCGTTACTTCTTTTGCACCTTCGTATGGATTTCAACATGTTACAAGCAGCCAGAGGTTTCCACAGAGCAATGGGGAGGCAGAAAGAGCTGTACAGATTGTAAAGAATATCCTGAAAAAGCATCGGATCCGTACCAAGCACTACTCGCATATAGAGCTACACCTCTTCGAAATGATTTCAGCCCGGCTCAACTCCTGATGGGTAGACGTTTACGCACTACTGTACCAGTACTTTCTACTCAGCTGAACCCGGCACTGCCCGACAACTGTGTGGTGGCTAGAAACGAAAGGGAGAAGAGGATATCAGACGCTGTGAACTACAACAGGCGGCACCGAGCGAGGATGCTGAGAGACACAATGATGTCCTTGTTAAAATCCACGAAGGACACCATGGGATTGGTAAATGCAAGGCACAAGCTCGACAAAGTGTATGGTGGCCTGGACTCAGTCAGCAAATTTCTGAGATGGTTCTTAAGTGCAGAGCATGTCTGGAGGACAGTGTTTGGGTCACTGATGTAAAAGCGTCTGGTACCGTGATTCAGAACCACCCCACTCCGAGATCCTATCTCGTTGGTCTACCTCAAGGGACTGTGAGGCGGAACAGAGTGCATCTCATACCTCTGCAGGACAAAAGTGCCCCACAGCAACTGGTCCCAGATCCACAGCCAGATGAACCGCTGGTGATACCTGCTGGGGAATCGCCAGTTCAGGTTTCACCTGGAAACACCCCATCTCTCACAACAAGATGTGGGAGAGCTGTAGTAAGACCTACCAGGCTTAACCTGTGAACCTCAAAAGGTTGAAGGGAGAAGAAAAAAAAATATGCAACTGTTTTGTTCTTGAGTAAATTGTTTGTTCAAAAGTTGAAGGATGTGAAGTTTGAATAATGTATGCTTGTGAGATCCAGTTATAAGGTTTGGATGATAAGTATAATAAGTGTCTAACCTTGTTTACGTTTTCAGGACTAAGATCTTCTTTAATGTGTGAAAACAAAATGCTTTGTCTTTGTTTGAAAAAAAAGGGAGATGTGTTGTAATTGTTTTACAGTTGTTGATATTGAACGTTACCTAGAGCTGTTGTTGGAATCAGCCAATGGAGTGTGTGTTGAGTCACGTGGGGTCGCAGACGAGTGACGTGTGGGAAGTGTAAAAATAAAGTATCAAAGTGATGACACGCGGTCCGACTCGTGTGCATTCCTCCAAAGAATAGAAGATGCGACACCATAGACTGTAAAAAAGATGGACGTGACGTTCTCCATAGTTCCCACTCAACGTTCTTGAAGCCAAAATACAGCGTTAGAGGCACTGCCATCTTGGAAATTTGACGTCATTTGGATCCAGAGTCTGCTCAGTACGGTCCGGCAGGAGGAGCCCTGGTAAAACGCCCCGCCCATTTTGTGTACTGCCCAATGATCAGCTGCAATCATCATCACGTCAAATCCCATTTTTCAACCTCAAATAACTTATTCAAAATAAACCTCACAGAAAAATGAGCACTTGAACACAATGTCGGGTAATAAAAACTAATGATCACAGCAGAATATAGGTTTGGAAAAATCATTGAGGAGGGGCTTATGACCTATACTGCAGCCAGTCAGCAGGGGCGCTCTAAAAAAAAGCTGCACTTCCTCGGGAGGACGTCCTGTTATGAGAAAACTGGGAGGACGGTCCAAGTCCAGGTAAAAATTAAATTCAATACGTGTTGGACCTGAGAGCAAAACTCCACACATTGGGTCACCTGTCACGTGAAAATTTGCTGCAGGCCCAGCAGCGTCAGAAATTTCTGTATGACAGAGGGGCTGAGCTGTGGCAGTTTGCACCGGGAGAAAAGGTGCTTGTATTGCTCCCAACATTCAGGTCTAAAATACTGGCCAAGTGGCAAGGGCAGATCTACCACCTCAACCTCCTGAAATTATGGCGTGAGGCTGTGCCCGTTTCTCTTGTGTCGACAATTAAAGAGAAAGATGAGTTGGGACCAGCGGTATCCAAAAAATGCTAATCCTGCCTCACTGCCCCTTATTAACCATCTCTCACCACCTAAGAAAACAGATGTGCAGAGATTACAGGCAGAGTTTGCAGATGTGTTCTCCTGTCCGAGCTCTCATTGAGCATAAAATAGAGACACACCCTGGGGTAACAATATGTTCTTGGTTCTATAGGTTACCTGAACACAAACGAAAAATAGTTAAGAATGAATTGGCGGCCATGTTGGAGATGAGAGTAATCGAAGAGTCTCACAGTGCATGAAGTAGCCCGAACGTTCTTGTAGCCAAAAAGAACCAATTCGTCACGCTTCCGTTTGGGTTGTTCGCCACTTTTCAATGCCTGATAGACTGAGTGCTGCGCCTGCACACTGCCTATGCGGCGGCATACCTGGATGATGTAATCATCCACAGTAACACCTGGGAGGACCATGTCCGTCGCGTGGAAACTGTGTTGGGTGTGTTAAGGCAGGCTTTGGATTGGCTGGATGATGCCTTGGCCTCAGTCGGGCGGTAGGGGTATGTGGTGGGTGGTTAGCATGGTGGAGAAGGGTCATGTGTGACATATGATTCAGGGATGGGACTGTTGCTGATTAATCACAGGTGTAGCGCATTGTGATTAATCACACCTGCTAAGTGTTTGTGTGTGTGTCAAGTGGCAATAAAGCCTTTTAAAACTCACCTGCATTGTGTGCTGGAGTCTGTCCAAGCCCTTTGTACACAGGACGTGTTACAACCAACAAAAGTGACAACACACCAACAAAAGTAACAACACAAGAGCAAAAGTCACAAAACACCGGAAATAGAGGGGATATTTTCAAAATAAAATACTCCGTGTTCAAAGCAGATTGAAAGAGGTTACGCTGGAGGAAAACACCGACCTTCCGGAGCCTCCAGCTGGCCCATTTAAGACTATACAAAAACCAAGTACATATTCAGACTAGGGCTGGGCGATATGGCCTTTTATAAATACCGCGATATTTTTAGGCCATGTCACGATACACAATATATATCTCGATATTTTGCATTACCCTTGAATTAACACTTTGATGCACAAAATCACACCAGTATGATGATTCTCTATGTCTACATTAAAACATTCTTGATCATACTGCATTAATATATGCCAATTTTAAACTTTCATGCAAAAAGGGGATATCACAACTAAGTCAAAGTTGACATAACTGTATTTATTAAACAGTGAGTGGCTCAAACATAAAATTGTCAACAGAAAGTGCACGTTCTGTGCAAAATTGTCACAGAGACATTTCAAAACAAGACATTAGTGCAGGATGCAACTCACATGGCATTTCAAAACACAAAATTAAAGTGCACTTTTTGTACATAATGCCACTACAATATTTTAAAACAAATAGTGCCCTTTTGTGCATGTTGTCATTAAGATGATGTAGCCAATTGTACATTTACTGTTGGTTAATAAATTTTTTCTCTGAGATTAGTTTCTAGGTTCAAGTGTGAGTTGGGAATGATTACTAAGATGTGCAGAGAATAGACAGACAATTTGTTGTTTATAGAAAATAAGTACCATGGATTTATTATATTACAGAAAATAATAATAAACAAAAGTGGTCTCAAAACAGACTCCAGTTAACCCGCTGGGATTTAGCTCAGTTCATAAGGCGTCACAGCCTGGGGAAAAAAAATAGTTCCACTCAAACGAAAAATGAAGTCAGTCCTACCACCCTGGTAGGACTGAAGTTCGTTGGGTTGGTCCACTGGAAGAGAACCTAATTAAATAAAGTTGATCCTACCACCCTGGTAGGATTGAAGTTCATGCGTTCCTGGTAAGAGGATCGGTGCGGCGGTCCTACCACTCTGGTAGACCTGCAGTTCACCGTCCACTACGTCATCTCCGTGGGTAGTTCACCATCTTTAGATCCATGGGGGGTTTAAAAAACCTGGCCGATGCAATCTGAGTCGCCTATACAAAGTCCTCCGTTCTGCTGCCGATCGCTCCTTTTGTCAGGTGCAAGGCACAACCGCTGGTCTGCACAGTTAGTAAAGTGCTGTCTGCTGAGCACCGGGTGTGCGTGCTACCGTTCATATGCTGCGTTTTCAGCTGCTGCTTGATCGTTTCCCGTATTCAAGCCTTCTCCTCTCGTATCTCATGCTTCCTGTTTATACTAGGATACTGGTCTGTGATTGGCTGGCGTGTGTGCGTGTGGATGAGTGACGTCAGTGCAGTCTATTAGTGCGGTGAAATAATATTCTATATAAATAACTGAAGAGTAGATGTTATAATAAATTTACTTCTGCTAAATATAATATAATTAAATAATATAAATATAATACATTTCTTTATGACGTGGGTTACAATGACATTTCAAAAAAAAAAAAAAAAAAAAAAAAGTCCGCGAGTTTAACGGTATGGTCATTTTCAACACCGCACAGACTACAAGCTGCGATATATCGAGTATATTCGATATATCGCCCAGCTCTAATTCAGACTCAGGAGTACCTTTCCGTTGATACCACGCCTGGTCCAAACCGAGCACTTTTATTCCAATTTTAAATCCAGCTTCGTAGTACATGTCCAATATGATTTTTAAGCACTTCTAAAGCTCTTACCTAGGAAGCGGACCAGAAGAGAGTGAGGGTACTTCTCCAGGTGCTCAATGTATCTGTGCAGGTTGGTCAGCAGGAACCTCACTTCACGCTCACTCTGAGTCTTCAGGAAGAACCTACGGTCATTCCTACAACAACAACGACAACAACAACAACGACGACTGCTTCATTTTGTTCTTATTTTCCTCTCACAAATCTCACCAAATCTTCTGCCACCTCATACCAGATTACAAAGGTATGAAACGCACGCTGACCAGACACAGACACCACACTGCCACTGAGTAGTGACTAGTTTGCTCGTTCTGAGACACTCTGTGATGTAGCAATAAAGCACAAGGAAAAACTCAAGTGTTAGTGGAAACACCAAAAACACACAAAACTACAAGAAAAGCACAAACATGACACAATAAAACACACAGAAATTTTTTTAAATTAAGACCACATACACAACAACAACAGAGCACACAAAAAGACACAAAACAACTGGAAAAACCCACAAACCAGCAACTGAAAAAAAAAACACATACACAAAATGACAGAGAGAGAGCGAACCAGACTGCAGCCACACTGCTGCCGTTGAGTACTGACTAGTTAACAATAGCTGAGCTCACTGTGTGACATCGCAGTGGAACCTAAAGGTAAAGGCTGCGATGTTAGAGAGTTAGCAAGATTTGAAAGTTGCACCTCCACTAAGCTCCACCCCTTCCCCATCAGTGCTCTGTGATTGGAATGTAGAAAGTAGATCCTGTGGAATTACCTTTCACAAGTGAAGTGAGGAATAATGTGGAGTGTAAAATATTCAGACAGGAGGAATAGAGCTGCTCTATGTTCAGGTTCAATCCATATCTTCTCTGCTCCCACTCTCCTTCTTATCTCTCCCTATTTTGTGTTGTCTGCTGTCTCTGTTGTGTAGATCTACAGGAGACTCTCTCTGGATTTATCCAAAAACCGAAATCATGGAATTGATCAATTGGTCTCTTAATACTATCGACCACATTTTTTCAACCAGGAGAGCGGGCCGGGGTGATCCCGCGTGTCCAGACAGAATGTGTACGGCCGGTACACGATGGATTCCTGGAACAAGTGGAAGGTCGTGTGTCTGTCCATGCTTTCCGTTGAAGACGTGGAGGACATCTACATGATTGGATTTATGGTAGCAGGCATACTGTAGATTGGAGCTGGCAGTTTTCTGATCTACCGCAAAGTCTGTGTTACGTTGGCAGCTGTTTTGGAAGGATGTCAGTCGTTTCTGAATGATGGGGCAGAGCAATCAGTCAACAATCAGACTCATACGAGGAACAAACTCAAAAGTAAGCAGGAGGCTACTTTGGAGCATTTAAGTGAAAATGAATCGATCTTGGAGAAGCTAAATGCTCGGCTGACGTTTGATGCCACATTATTGGAATACTGCTGAGACCAAAGACTTCAAGGATACTGAAACAGTGCCAGCCTGAAACGAAAACAAATTGTCTCATCACCATTGGTCCCCTCACACGCCAGCTCAAGGTTTTGACTCTATTTTTACCATGGAAAAATCTGCAGATCTGACGCTCTGGCCCCCCCTCATCTGACTGTATCAGAGGGAAGCAAGGGTTATTTTGTTTATGCCTTCACCGTCCCTCCATCTACCCCCCTCCCCTCCGAGCTGCTGAAAGTTGTCGAGAAGCGTCAAAGGTTGCATGCCGCGCCCCAAAATAGCTGGAAATCCTCTCCGCCCTGCCACCGCCTCCTACATCCCTCCCCGGGACCCACCACCCACCCCACCTGCCCACGTGATATGGTTCTGTGACTGTGTTTTTTTATGTCTTCTGTTGAGTTGTTTTTTCCCCCTTGTGTTAAACTGCTCTCCCCAGTAGGGAATTCAGAATAAAACCTGCCTTTTTCCCTCATCCCCTCTCTGTCCTTGTGTTCTTGCCCCACTTCTCATCTAAACATGATGGCGCCGGATATGACAGCCGCGGTGTGTTGATGTGTGTTCATGTCATGCTAACTCATGTATCAAACCACTGATAGTGAAACATATCATCTGAGACTGTAGCGATTAGGACATGATTTCAATGTATTGGATGTAGAGTATTTAATATGTAATGTACATGAACCCTTCTTAAAGGGATCCTCCACTGTTTTTACAAGTTTGGCCTATAATCATTGAAATATCCTTTTTAGAAGATCTATGTCGAACAAAACACATTATTTTGGACCATATTTATTTAATTGCCTCCTAAAAATGGGACTACTTTATAGTTTTAGAGCCTTTGTTCCATCTTGAAATCACATGATTGATGATGTCACTCGGCCCCACAGCCTGTAAACATCTCAAAGTTAATAATGTCGATGTAACCCTCTTTTGTTTACCGACATAGGATAAAAACAGTTATGAGGGCTCCCACCCAAAATAACTTCTATCCTCAGGGTTTGTCTGTCTTCAACAGTCTGTGATTACTCTTTCACTTCAGCCACCAGAGCGTGTCAGTGCACTGTTTAAGGGAGAGTAAAGGTCCCTTAGGAGAGCTCTTCTTTTCTGCTTCATTGACTACTACCAAACCACAGAGTTGGAACTGTTGCTTCCTGCAGTCACAGAGTTTTTACTCTGTTTTAATCACTGGAGCTCTTCTAGCCTCAGCTACCACCTCAATGCTAAACATGTAGCAGCTACCACGGATACTTGGACAATGGTTCAAACACAAAGCTTAACCTTTTGTTTTTTAAAGTTCTTTCACATATTTTGATGAGTTTCACCTCATTTTATTTCAAAAAAGCTCTTTCAAGCACTACAGAGTCAACATGCTTAAATACACAGACGCAGAAGAAGTACAAACAATCCTAAAACACATCAGAGTCAATAAAAGTCTTTGTTGACATGGCTCGGTCAATAAAGTTCACACACTCGCGCACACGCCCACGCGCACACACACAAACACAAACACACACACACAGACACAGACACACACTCACGTGACAAAGAAGTCCGCTCTGCTCTTGGAGTTGCTGACAAACTGCAGGTAGCAGCCGACCGAGCAGATTGAGCTCATGTACTCAGCCTCGCTCATGTCCAGTGAACGCCTCACTTTGGAGAAGACCGGCGCTGCAAAGGTTTGCATCTCAAAGCCCTGCAAAGGGAGAGTCCACGTAAGACCCTGAACGCATCACAACCCTCAACGTGTAAAGAATCAGCTAAAAACCAGTTAGCATGATTGCAGAGTGAGTCTGTTAACATAGACTTTTTCTCCTTCTGAACTATACAGATTGGAATTTTCATGGAAAACCAAAAAAAAATCTATTTCTGGTAAATAATATTATCATTATAGCCATATTCTACAGTATATACATAAATGCTGCATAGCAAAATTCCAGCATCATGGCTTGCCTTAAAAAATGAACTTTCTTTGTTATTATAAACATTGTCCATTGTTGTAATGGATATCCTTTGTTTTATTTTTACCCACTTATTCTTGTGTATTTTTATATTTATTTATTTTTGTTTTCACACACACTTTACTCTGCATTTTCTTATTCAATGGCTGCTGATATTGACTATTGTTTTATTTAAATTATTTTCTTATACTAAGTATAAGATTAGTTTTACCCTACTGATGATGTGTTGTTGCAATAGTAATCCTGCAGTTATAAGATTAACTGGAGCAGTATTTCCCCATCTCTGTGTTTTGTGTCAACATTCACTGCAGCGATGATCTGTGTGTGAGTTTGCACCTGAATGTCAGTCATACTATTTTGGTGCAAACTGTTCCAGATTTGATGATTTGGTTTGCACCCACTGCAT